>NW_015544334.1:526692-547633 GCF_001515605.1 Sinocyclocheilus anshuiensis | reverse complement strand
AATGAGAGGGCAGCGTTACCAGAGTTGCCCATATACCACACCATGTTATAGCACAGTAGGGCTATTGCAGACAGAAACAATACTGTACTACATCGATGTTTCCGGTCGGCTCAATTTTTGAGTGAACTTTGCTGTTCCGATGAGCATGAAGGGTATACGAGTGGAGCACTCACATGGGCCGTGAGCGACTGAGCAGAGCACACACGCATAGAGCGGGATAATACGCAGAGCGTCACACCACGTGAAAGTGAAACCTGAGCGGTGAACTAATTTTCGGCAGCCGAAATTTCGGTGCATCTCTAATTATTGGCGACATCAGAAATGGATATTATATAATAGATGCTTTTTTGAACATTTTAGCAATTTAAAAGTATTAAAAAAAAGATTTTTTACACGGCACCCCGGTTGGGAAACACTGGTCTAGGGAACACAGCAGCTCACTAGGGTTAGAGAAGCAGCTCCAGTCTGAGCTCTCAGAAAAATGAATGAATTTAATCAAGCGAGAATAAATTCTGAAAGACACTTAGAAGGACAGAATAAATCATTGATATTCATCTGTCATCACTGAACAAGAGACAATGAGCACTGGGTGTGTGTAAATAAAACAAGATAAAGTGGGAAAAAAGAAAATACAAGTGGTGGGAATGTAAACTCAGGACAACCGTGATGTCTTTTTTTTTTTCCCCTCCTTGTATTGATTTCAGCATGACAGACTACATGCAATACACTGCAGATACTCATTAACACTGTTAACTGTTCCTGTGGTTCAGTGGTAGAGCATTGCGTTAGCAGCGCAAAGGTCGTGGGTTCAAGTCCCAGGGAACACACATACTGGTAAAAAAATGTATAGCCTGAATGCACTGTAAGTTGCTTTGGATACAAGCGTCTGCTAAACGCATACATTTAATTTAATTTAATTTAACACATTTGTAGATACATATTAGTTCGTCAAATTAATGTTACTTAAGTATAAATAAAATTTCAACGCCTTTTTTTTCTTTTAAGTATATAATTTATGCATTTGCATAATAGTTGTAAGTCTGAGACAAAGTTTTGTTTATGTTTATTATGTTTATATATGGTTTTAAATGTTGTGTGTTGTTATGATTGGTGATGCAGTGGCTGCTTTTTGAGCCCAAGAAAAATTTCCCCTGGGACAATAAGTATACTTTAGCCATAAACCTTAAAAACATGTCAAAAGTATTTAGTCACAGTAGTTTCTGAATACAAACAGTATCAATATTGATCCATTTTTAAATGTTATGTACATGTACACGACCGTTCAAAAGTATGGGGTCAGCAGGATTTTAAAAATGTTTTTGAAAGAAGTCTCTTATGCTCACCAAGGCTAAATTTATTTGATTAAAAATCAGTAATAAAAGATCATTATGATCATTATGTGAAAAATTAAAATAAATGTTTTCTATTTAAATATATTTTACAAAGTCATTTATTCCTGTGATGCAAAGCTGAATTTTCAGCATCATTACTACAGTCTTCAGTGTCACATGATCCTTCAGAAATGATATGCTGATTGGTTGCTCAAGAAACATTTCTTATTATTACAGACTCCTAACTTTTAAACGGTAGTATATGTTTTTACTTTACAAAGGAAATGTGTGTATATGTCTGTGAAAAACACAGGCTAACAATTACAGTTGACACTCTGAATAATGGGAAGCCCCTGCAGTAGCCCCGGCTCAGTGGAGCGTAGAGCACAGGAGAGGGGTGCAAAGGTCAAATCATTTGATCTTTTCTGGGACGCAGCATGTGAGATACACACTATCACCATATCAGGTGAAAGTGAGACAACTGCTATCGAATGGCTGCTATGTTATGGTGCGTGGTAGAGTAGTACACATGCATATACACCCAACAAGTGTGCTGACCAGTGTCAACCGCACAGCTTCCCAAACCAGTGGGAAAGAGAGATACGCGAAAAATCAAGCACAAAGAAAACAGGAGAAAATGTGTCACGCACAAAAATAAATCAGAAGACTTCAATCCCTGCATTACCTCCCTAACAAAACCATGACTGTACTATTTATACAATAATATACCATAGCTGCTTTATAAAAACCATAGTCAACATTCATTGTCATCTCCAGTGACAATGTCAGTGGGAAGCTGTGTGGAAACATAAAACATATTTAGTAACCATTTAGACTGTTTAAATGCACATTACACATCACATTTGGTGTGTCAGCTAGAGCATATGCTCCAGGCATGTTCACTTGCTCATATGGGTTACACAGGTTTGAGCATGGCCTGCGATGTGTCCCAGTTCTATTATCCCCCTCTTTTCCCTATAATCTCCTGTCAGTCCCACTATAACGTCTGATAAAAAGTCTTGAAGCTCACTTGAACCTGTGGTGGTGTATCTACAAAATAATTTGTGATGCTACCAACTATGACCATTAAAAAATACTATAGTATATATAAGAGCTTTTATTTTATTTGAATTGCAGACTTGTGTTCTCCGTCATTTACAAAATGACTTCAAACTTCAACAGTGACATTTATGAAAATGGGCTATGACACACATACTTATGTCTGATATACAGCATCTGAACTGCAGACTAAAGAAAATGCAAATGCACAATGCTTGTGATTAAAGAGCAGAGATGTGAAGTACCCTTGCCTGTCTTTTCCAGTAAGTAGATTTTTGGCAGACTACCATATTAGTTTTAAAATCCCTGCACAGCAAAAAGAGGAGAAAAAAAAGCAATATGATGAGATTTATACTGCTGTTTCTTATTGAGTCCACTAAATGAGGTCGCTTCTCAAACAACTTCTTTTTTCAGATCCCTAATCCACACTACAGTCTGCCAGCTTCTATACTGACAATAATGAACAGTCTAGCAGTGTTCACAATAAGCATGAACAATATAAACAGTCTCCTGTTTCACTGAATGTAGCTAAAATCTTATTATAAAATGGATAGTTTCTGTTCTGGCTTCTGATTGGTCAATAGAGCATTCCAAGAGTGCTAAAATATGAAGTTAGACTTGAAACATTCACTATATCACTGCACAAAACCCATAGCATAACATTACTACTGTTTAAATCTTCACAATGAGAGGACTTCATGAAATTGGCTGATAAAATAATATTTTAATCAATAATGTGTCATTATTTTTATAAGACAGCAACCGTTTTCTAAACTCAGGCACCTGAGGCCAGGCTAGCAACTTTACTGACTATTACCAATAAAACACAGCCTTACCGCTAGTGGGCCCTGTTGGTGACAGTGTTTACTTCCTTTTCAATTAGATTTTTATTAAATATTTATTTGTGAAAAATGCTTGTGAAAAGTATGTTTATTTTACACAATTATTTTTAATCCATTTTCAAATGATTTCAAATTTCTTAAATATTAATTTACTGACTATTACCAATAAAACACAGCCTTACCGCTAGTGGTCGACCGATATATCGCCAAGGCCGATATATCGGCCAATATTTGGCATTTTTCAAATATCGCCATTGGCCGATAAGTTTTTCTGTTTTGCCGATGTGTTCGAGGCGGACTTATTTTGACGGCGTGGCGGACTTTTATTTTGACGGTGCTGAGAACGTCAGTGCCTGAGCACATAGTGCTCACATTCTCCCTCTTGTTCGCTGTCGTCGTTAACAGTTCTGTCTAATATGGATAGGTCTATCGTATTATAACGATTGCTTTAATATTATTAGTAATAGAAAGGCAAACATTATAATACTTTCACATTTGCCGTCAGCATTCAGCAAACACGCATTTATATCATTTAAACAAATCTTTAAATGACTAATGAACATTTAATTTCACAAACCTTGCAGACTTAGTTGAATCCAGCTGTGAGATCTTATGAAGTGTGCATTTGTATCCTGCATCATCGCGTGTGCTCTGCGTGACTGACGGTCCGTGCGAATTGAATGCGGACAGGAGGAGAGTTCAGCTTCACTGGAGACGCGAGATCGACTAACTTTAAACTCATGATTTCAAATTATGCTGCGCTTATGCATTTGCCACTGTCATATTCATGTCATTTTCATTGCGTGCTGTATGTAAAATGAGTTATATATATATGATTCCCAATGCACACAAACTTACCAGAATACTGAGTGCCCTGTTGGTTACAGTATTTACTTCCTTTTCAATTAGATTTTTATTAAATATTTATTTGTGAAAAATGCTTGTGAAAAGTATGTTTATTTTACACAATTATTTTTTATCCATTTTCAAATTATTTCAAATTTCTTAAATATTAATTAAAATAAAAAAAATTATATCGGCTTTATATCGGCCATCAGCCACCCTGCATTCCAAAATATCGGCATCGGCTGTCAAAAAACCCATATCGGTCGACCACTACTTACCGCTTAAATAAAGCACTGATGATCAAACCTGTCCTGAAAAGCATGTGAAAGAACACTCTAGGCACTCTAAAACTGGAAATGGAACAAGGCCTGTCACTGGCCTAGGTTGAGTTTCGAGGTGAATGGAAAAGTCTGTGTGGTATAAGGTGATTGGAGCTTCTTGACCCTTAAGGTTGAAAGGGCTATTGGCCGGAGAGTGGACATCTCAAACATTAAAGACTGGAAACTGCAGCTGCCAGACAGGCTGTTTGTGTATCCAACAGTGGAGAACTATACTGGCTCACCTCATGAGGTCAAAGGCAGGGGTCTATTTGAGAAGTAATTCTACACACAGACGAGTTCTGCTCGAGCGATTAGCTTTTTTCAGTATTATTAGGCACAATGATTCATTGTGTGCTTGTGCACAAAATAATTAGGCCAAACATGGATCATATTACGTGTGATGTTCAAATCACTAAGGCAAATCACTATTATAGTTTTTCCCCATATCAAAAATGAATAATATTTATTGTTTCTTAACTTAGCTGTCATTACATAATGGCTATAATTTTAGCTCCCAATAGTGAAATCCAAAACTTTTACAAAAAATTTAACCCTAACCCTTTCCTGTTATTTAGTATTAATTTCGATGGACAACATGGCTAAATATAATTAAGAAATAAGTTTGCAAAAGGATATGATATTAATGACAAATTTTTATTACAACATTACCTAACAAAATTTATTAAGTGCCATCCTAACACATGAAGACAGAAATTAGTATTAGTAGTTTTTCTGTATGGATGCTGTGCAGTGCAGTTTTGTGTCTTAGATTTTACTATTATGGATGTACAAAACTATATATTTTCAAAATCGAACGCATTTTCAAAATCATATTTAAAATTGATTACATACTTTAAAAAAGTCAGTGGGCTAATCTGATCTTGCAAAATGCTCAAAAAAGTGTCACGTCTGTATACGTACATATACTACCGCTCAAAAGTTTGGGGATGAAAAAGAGTATAATTTTTTTTGAAGGAAGTCTCTTATGGTTATATTTTAATCTTCTTTGATATATTTTACTTTTTTTTTCAGGATTCTCTGATGAATAAAACACTAAACCAAACCACACTAAACCATACCATACCATTAAAGCCCCGTTCAGTCTACACTATTTTAGCCCGATTTGCTTGACGTAGGGTGTCGTGGGGATTCGTAAACGACAATGGGCATCGGGACGCAAGATTCAATCGTTTCATCTTGTGTAGTGTGTCATAGTGCACGACAACCGATGCCATGTCTGCGATTCTTCACGACGTCAACACAGAAAGTCTAGCATGTTTCTTTTTTTTTTCCGTAGTCCATGACGAGTTCCATCACAGCTCCGTCACAGACACAGGCCAATATGAGCAGAGAAGTGCCTTCGTACATACTTTCAAACATGCCGAAACTAAAGAGAGACAACGGTATCGGTCCTGCTAGGTGAAATTTTACAATGGAGGAAATGTTCGTGGAGCTATGGCTACAATACTCCTGCATTTATGATGTTTTCTCGAGGGATTACCGCGACAGAGTAGAAAAGGTCAGATAAAAACTATTTTACCTCAGTTCTCTTTGACAGTCCTCTTCATGCAATCCAGATTTGTGTCCCTGTCAGGTTTTCTTTCTTTTTGGGCTTTTCTGATGACAAGACAGGGCAGAACACGCTGTTTGCTAGCCATTGTTTGTTTACACTCATGTCACCATCTCTCTAGTCCTGCACTATCGATGACAAGCACGCACGTCGTTAAAGATGGCAAACGAAGAATGTTCGGATGGTAGAAACGTGTAGTCTGACATGTTTCTTGTTCACGACACAAGATTTTAGGAGTCAAAATCATGTAATCTGGCACAGTGACTGTCATAACCGACAAAAAAATTGTGTAGTCTGAACCGGGCTTAAACCATAAAACCAAATAAATAAATACATGAATGAATGAGTTTGTACTGAATTCTTACAGTACAAACTAAACACATAAAACCGTCAGCACTAAATAAATCAGCACTACTAAATATATGTAATTTATTCATCTCCAAAAAAAAAAAAAAAAAAACTCCAGGTCCCTGTAAGGAGCTATAACATTTGTTAACAGGATGTAGTCTTCAGCTCTGTTACAGAATGAACATAGACCTAAAGCAGTTGGTGAGCCATTCTGTTTCTGTGACCACCAACAATACTCATACTGTTTTACACAGGCCTTCTTTTGTAGTTCATAAAGCAGTTGGCTTAGCTTAACATTATCCTGTCAAAGCAAAATACAAAACCTCTCGTAGAAGCCGGATCACTGCATCCATTATTGATGACCAGAGGCTGATTATTTTCATGGAGCCTGCATTTGGATTGATATCCCACATTGTCTAGTGAGAAAACACCTTGATGCATTTTTAATTGGAGCTCTTTGTCTGGGTGATAGCGAGTTCCAGTGAGTAGCAGCTGGAGGAAGAGGAGCTGTGCGGCTCAAGATAAGCAGAGACCATAGAAAGCATCACTCCTCCCCACTGCAAGAGATACTAGACACTCCAACATCATTCAGAAGAGCTGCTTTTGATCAAAGTTGCTGGTAGAGCACGTTAATGCAGTTTTGATACTGGATGTCTCCCATTTGACTTCATAGTTGTCTTCTTCCACGAGAGGGCACAGTGTGCTTGTTCTGTGGGTGTGTTCACACTGACCTAATCCAGAGTCCTTACAGCAGGTAGGTGACATTAACACTAAAAATCTTCACACATGAAACAGGAAACGGAAATGTACTAGAAATAACAGAAAAATCACTTGTTTTGAGAGAAGGCCATTTGAATGGATGAATTCACAGAATTCAGCTACAGTCCTAAATAAACCCACAAAATACAAACACCACCAAACACTCATTTCCTTGCATCTGAAAAGTGAGTTTTTACTGTGGCTGTTTGCTGAAAAGCTGAGCATTTGAGCACTCCTATGAACTGAGACGATAAGAGGCATCGTCTTTAAACTGACCCAGTTATTCATCTGGAAACATCGGTGCAAGCACTGCGCTCGTCTCTCGCACGAGCTCACTGCAAACCCATTACTACAATTACAGCACTGGAGGAGCAAAGGATTCACAAATACATACAAACATATCAATGGAAGAGGGATTCTGGGATATGGAGGATTTTACTGCTGTTCCTAAAGAGATGACAGAGAATTTGAACTTGATTACAAATGGATCAGTGGCACATAAGGCTGTCTTTTTCATCACACTTGCCAAGTTCTTAGAAATTTACACTGTGCATACACTTTCATATTTTTAGAAACTTTAATCTTTAACAAGTTCAATTGTTTCTCTAAAAAATTCATGTGGTGTAACCATCAAATGAAATAATAATAATACTTTTACACCTTGAATAGAATATACTATATATACATACTTGTCAACTTGTCATTAGGTCAAATGATCTGAAGTTCTTATTAGTCTTTAAACAGAGAGGCTGTGTTATATAAACTTTAAGAAATAATAAAAAAAAACTATTGAATAAGGGTTTAATTTCTTTTAATAAAGGTTTTTTTTTTCTTCATTATATCAGGATGGTTGTATCACCCTGACATTTCTAACTGCCTTATGCCCCTGAAAAAAATAGCATTTTATGAAATGCATTTTAATGTATTTTTAAATAAATTAATTCATAATAAATAAATAAATAAATACTGCCATATCATTGACGCTTATGATTATGACCTTAACAGCTAAGCATACTGCTCCTCATATAACCCATTACAAGAGAGAACAAGGGTGCTAAAGAGCTATTGTTTTAAATATAGCACAGCATTTGCCATACTGTGTGCCGTTTCAAGTTGCATGATGAAACTGGTGTTTACAGACAGAGTAAAGGATGAATCTGGATTCAAGACTTCTCACATGGCCCAATACAGTCATGACCTGAAGTATGACTCACAAATACAAACTCACACACACATTCATGTGACGGTTTACATTGGGATGATCCACTTTACAGAACTACAACTACATAGCATTTTCTGACCATATCGTTGTTTGTTTCTCGCTGTGCACTTTCATGCGATAATTTCCTATACACATTTTCATTTGAGTAGTGCTGGGCGATATGACCAAAAATGTATATCATGGTATTTTTCAAAATTATACCGGTTTCACGGTACATGATGGTACTTGTTTTTCATGCATGACCGGGTGTTAACCATATTTTCTACTGATTGAGAGGAAATACTGCAGTATATTAACTTAGAATGCCCTATTTTACTGTCATGATGAGTGAATATTGTCAAAAAATACCACACTATATAGTGACTAAACATGACCCCTTTTAATACATGTTAACCAGGAGTCACTCTCATTTATTATTGCGGCATCGTCTGATAAAATCAACATGACGCTAGGTTTGTCAGTATGAATATTCTATGGAAAAAAGCCGCTAAAAGGGTCTGAAAGTTGCTAAATCTAGTGCTAAAGTCACGCTCGAGTGTGTGTGAGACGCAGGAGCTGATGGCAGGGGGCGGTGGATATTTGTGGCGGTCAATGTGGATATTGTGGATGAGTTCTTCTGTGTCTTCACGTTCTATTATTTCTACAGCTTCATGTTCGGAACTTTCATGCTTTGTAACACATACAGCTGTTCCCTCACCACAGTGCAACAGTGAAAAGGGACTTCTTTCAAACAGTGTCGCGTTCCGAACGTTGTTTAAGCGACATACACCGACCGGTATTGCAGTATTTTAAAAATTAATATCATAACAAAAATAAACACCAGTATTCGGTATGAACCGGTATACCGCCCAGCACTACATTTGAGTTCACGTTTTTTCTCAGTGCTGGTTCAACTGAATTCTAATTAGGGCATTTTGACTTCTCTCTGCCTCTTGACAAGCCCCTTCAAAAGTGCACTTTAACAGATCCCATGAATAATTTAGCTGACAGGTGATGTAGCCGGCCTGTAGATGAGTCTCTTCGTATTAGTGGCAGATATTGAGAGAAACCAAAAGAGTAAGCTGTGTGGTTCAGATGAAATGGCATGCAAATGAGCCGAAGAAAAAAACAGTTGAAAGAAACACGGAGACGTGATGAATGAGTTTCCCACAAATGTAAAAACTACTCCTAAATCTGAATTTGGTTTCCTCATTATCCCGCTGTGATTATCTGATAGATACATGGTCTTTCAAAAGACATTCATGGAAGTGATGAAAAGCGATATTAAAGGTGTTAGTATCTCATGGGGCTGCTTGAAGGGAAAATGGCCAGCCCTCAGAGGACAGTGATACGGTGTTATGTAAGACTGATACAGCTTTTCACATGTTGAGAGTGAGCTTGTATTGTGGTTTGACAACATGTAAGAAGTATATTAATAATATATGTGAACAAATGGACCGCTGCACTGACAGCAAAAAGTACTGAAATTGTATTAGATTCATATAATCCATGATTTAAACAAATCCTAATGCCTATTAAACTTTGGCACAACGTGTTGCATGTCATGATTTTACGTGATGTTTAGGGGTGGGTAATAGATTCTGCATTAAAATTAACAGTTTGACAAAAATACTTTTTTCCCCCCCTTATTGCCTAGAGTTAATGCATAAGGCTCCTCTTTCAAGGAATGAAACAAAATTATGTAAAGCCAAAAAAAAAAAAAAGACTCAATACCAAAATAAGTAAACAAGTAGACATGCACTTAATTTCCTATCAGAACTTCTTGCAACAGTTTTATATCATTTTTATTTATTTAATAATATATTTTTTTAATATTATCATCATCATGTTATATTTAAATATGCGAACAATTAGGCTATGTGTTTTAAACAACTATTGCATAAATACAGTTGTTTGTTCTTATGTATGCAAGAATGCATTAAATTGATCAAAAGCGACAGATTTTTACTTTGTTACAAAAGAAACTTCAAAAGTTTTCAAATTTCAAATAAATGCTGTTCTTTCTTTCTATTAAAAAAATTCTGAAATACTTATATAATGGTTGAATTATTGTATATTATAATATACAATGTTTCCACTAAATTTTAAGAACCACAAATAGTATTAATAATAATAATAAGTTTCTAATATTAATAATAATCTAAAAATGTTACTTGAGCACCAAATCAGCATATTAGAATGATTTGTGAAGGATCATGTGACACTGAAGACTGGAGTAATGGTGCTGAAAATTCAGCTTTGCATCACAGGAATAAATTACATTTTAAAATATGTGAAAATAGAAAGCAGTGGTTTTAAATTGTAATACTATTTCACATTATTATTTTGTACTGTATTTTTGAGCAAATAAATGCAGCCTTGGTGGGCATATTTTTTTAAAAACATTAAACAATTTTTACAACCCAAGGGATATAGTGTATATAAATATGCAAATAACTCTGAGCAGTTTATAAGGCAACCCTAGCCACCAGAGCAACACCCAACAACCATATAGAACACTCCTGAGTTCTCAAGTGAATAGCCTAACTCTGAAGGGGTTAAAATATCATCATTGTAAGAACACACAAATCCAGAACATGATGAGCCATAACATATTTTCAGATCAGTACATTCAGAAAAGTGCTAACACAACAGTATGACTGTGTTTACTGGCAGATTCCCACAGGAGACACTACAGAGCATTTGCGACAACAATTTGGTTCCACGAAACCACATAGGAGGAACCCTACAGGAACCTGCTGAGCTCCAGTGACGTCAATCAGCAATACAGCAGAGGAGCAGAGACAACACAAGCATCAAACTACAAACAAACACCACTGTAGTTTAACATCCTAACCGCTGTCCAATAGGGCTGTGTATCACCAGCAAAGTCACGATACGATACGTATCACGATACAGATGCCACGATACATATCACGATACGGGACTGCACTGAATTTCACCTCAGAAGAATTTAGTAAAACAGCTGTTTATTAAACACTGCATACTATAGTGCCATTTCTAACTATTGGCAGAGCAGGCAGCTGACCTCTGCATTATGAAGGGCCTCCATAACTGTACCACAGTACAATATAGGTAATGACATTTGTTTCATGTTTACATTGGGCACTCCCCACCAGGTACAATATTCTGATTTTTTGCCTCTTGTTTTTAAGCCCATAAATAATAATGTACTCGTTCTAATAAATTTATATTGTAATGTACTCATTCTAATATATTTTTAAAAATCACATTTACATTGCTGGTAGGTTATCATTGCACAAATTAACACACTCTCTATGTTTAAAAAATAAACATTAAAAAATTAGAAGAGTTCTAAACGAATGTGCTGTCTCCTGTATATTACGCACACACACGCTCAGTCACCCACACAGATAACGTTGCAGCCGCACTCAAGACATTCAGGAACAAACTTTTTAGCGCTGCCCCGCAATTTTATCAACTAAATAGCTTAATCGCTCAAGAGCTACATGATCTTTCTCAACAAAGAGCTGGTAACATCGTTGTTTCTAAAGGAATTAAAACCACAGCTTCACTGTTAATAGAGAAACACGGCAAAACGGTGGTAATTCATACATACACAGCCTCTCTCTCTCTCTCTCTTTCTCTCATAAATGAACACTTGATGAATTACACTTTTCTGAGAATAGAATATTGAAGTGGAGATCGCTAAACTGCAAGCTAAGTGGTGTTTTCAGAAAGCAAGCACGTTTATCCACAGTGGAGAGAGAGCGCGCGTGCACATGGTTGCCAGGTTGACAAAGATAAGTAGCACACTTAGCAGACATTTCCGTATTGCGCAAGTGGGAAGCTCTGTTTCAGGGATTACATCTCTTTATATCAGGCAAACGTTGTTCTTTTATTCAGATTAAGTGCGGTCCACTGCTGCACACGTGCCACAATATCGATACAGGGACAGCTGTATCGATACTCGTATCGTCAAATCTCTGTGACGATACATCGTCATATCGATGTATCGAACCGAGCACTACTGTCCAATCACAACCACGGCAAGCTCAGCATTATTCATAACCAAAGACATGTGTGCATCAATTGGCTACAAGATTAAATTGAAAATGTATATGAAAATGTAGATGTTATGTTTCACTTCCATTCGACTCATTAGACAGAGTAAACAGCCTCCTGGAGCCACTTGAAAAACAACAGCAATGAACAACAACAAAACACAAAAATGCAATTACACAAATAATCAATTTACCTCAGATCGGCACACCTGACAGATTTCCATATTCATGAGCACATACCGAACATCACAACACAAATATTATCAATCAACTAGGCTTCCCACACAAACACAAGCCCCCCCTCCCCCCGATTCAATGCCAATGCTTTAATTATGTAAATGCAGGGCTCTACAGTGCGACCATTTCAGTCGCATTTTTTTAGGAGCACCAGCGCGACTGACCCGATCATCCTCATATTTGTGATCGCTGAGGGGAGCTTCAAATGTTTCTACGTGTTTTTACAGCGTTGAGTAATGTATCACAGACGTATCTCATGAATCCTTTCATAAGCAAAGTGAGAGATTCACTGCGCAGTGTAGAGAGCTTCGTTGATTATAAATGTGAGATCGAGATGAACTAAGATGAGTGCCAGCTTTTAATGATTTTTAAAGGAGTTTGTAAATGTGATAGTGATTTAATACAATACAATTCAATAAACAAGAAGTTAATATTAAGTGACTTACATTGTCTGACTATAACACTATTGTCTGATTTTGCTCTATTTCATTGTTGAAAATAGTTTAAAACAAAGTCGCAGCTCAGCCGCTGCGCATCTCCATTCAAACACAGCGGTCTCGTTTATGAATGAATGTTTTTTTTTAATGAATCTAGTGAGTCAGTGATTCATGATTACCCATTCATAAAGACAGTCACTTGATTCATTACTGAATGAATCAGCCATTCGAATTAATCAATTGAATGAATGATTCAGTGATAAAAATCAGTGACTTACCGCCACCTGCTGGCAGTTTGTTTCATTTTAAAAGTATCTTTTCAGTTATTTAAATCATTTAATATTTCTATATTCAAAATTTTATATTTAAAACATTAATATCATCATGAATTTATGGATTTAATTGCACTCATTCCACTTCTGAGCCTCATTAAATGTCTGAAAGTACACCAAGCCACTTTTGTGTTCTTCTGTGCCACCTCTACAAATTAATTTTGTTAATACTGATTTAATTTGATTGGTAACTTATATTTCTTATTCTACTTGTTCTTATTCTGTCGTTTTAATTACAATTTTTTAAAAAGCTTATAAAATATAATTTTTGAAGAATTTGACAAAAGATGACATACTTTTAATAAAGTTAGAGAAGTCAAATATCACCTCGTAATGGGAAGGCTACTTTTTGATAACATTTTGGATAATTGTTTAGAAGGTGCTCCTAAAATTTTTAACGTGCTCCTAAATTTTTTAAGTTAGGAGCACAAGTGCTCCTAAAAAGAAAAGTAAGCGTAGAGCCCTGAAATGATCAAGCTGTAAGGCTACTGTACAGCTCAAGGGATAAAAATGTCTTCGGCGTGACCCATCTGATTGGAATGCACAGATGCACACTCAGGCAGCAGTCTCTTGAGCGGGCGCACTGTTTACCGTGTGGACTGGTGAATAATTTACCACCTGACTCCATGGGAAATGGCACCTACTGGACACTGTCTTCCAATTACCCTCTCAGTGGGAAACGCAGCATTGATTTGTGAAGACGCTGGGTGTTAGAGCAGATAGTCAACATATAAACAACATAAATGTATTCCTGGGGTGTCGGTGTGAAACTTACCATATAACTGAATTAATCTGCTCATATTCAGAAAGCAAAATCACCATCATTGTGATTACTATTGCTGTTCAAAGAAATTAGACCTTTTTAGGCTGATTTTCAACTGGTGGAGCATAAAATGGGTGAAACAGTAGAGATAAGTCGTATGTAGTGACCAGAATTTTAAATACTTGTTGCAACTAGCAACAACCAAGAATACCCTAGCAACAGATTATTTTACGCTAAAGTTAAACTGAATGAGTTCCCAGCATGCATTGCATCATACTGCATATGGAGAATAAATGTTGAAATTAAGTGTTATTTTATGTGCTTTTTATGCAAGATTAATACAGTGAGAGGAGTGTTAGTGTTTAATGTTTGGTTATATTGGGATTTATTTATTTATTTATAGGTTTCTGTTATACTGTGGTTACCATTGTGGTAAAGGGTAGAGCAGCTGACTGCCAAAGATCTGAGTTAATATGACGTTAATGCAATCGAATTATATGACTTTGATGAGGCATGAGGCAAAAAAATAATAAAGCCAAAACCACCGCATACAGCCGCTCTTAAGTGTAGAGGTATGTTGATTTTATCGGACTATAATCAGGATTTAAGGAGTAAAGTGAGAGTGACTCCTGGTCAGTAGCGAACCGTGGGGTTTCAGTCAGGGCCTTCAGTAAGCAACTGTAAACTACATACACACATCTTACACATCTCTGTTACAGCTAACGCAGCCATTTGCATATAATGTGCATATTATGGGCAGACACAGGCTCTCAACAGCAATGACAGCTGATCAACAATTTCAACAGTAGGCTAGATTAGGGTGGGTTAAATGCAGAGTAAATTTCCCTACATGGATCAGTAAAAGTAATCCACCAATACACAGGTCACTATGAACATTCACGTCACTCTAAAATGATGACGCGCCCACAGCAGCAAAAGTGTACAAATGCTTGACATCCACACACCACGCCACAGTATTATCAACGCACCACGTAAGTTACACCTCCATAACAATGTGCATGATACAATACTCGTCAAACAATAAAGCACTCACCTGTCACTTGTAAATAAAGTCCATGCGTCTGTCATTCCATGTCCCTTTACTCGTATTAAAAAGTAAACATGGCCAAATAACTTGTTGTGCTCGGTGCTAGCTGTTAGCCACTCATAGTTGCAATCTTTGAAATGGCACACAAAACCTTTGTTAGCGAATTCAGTTTGGGTGTAGTTTATACTTTCTCAGTAATTCCTCTTTTTTCTGCCAAAGAGTAGATCGGCAAGAAAATCTGGTGTAGGCGACTGCGGCTGTCATTTTCTTTTCGTTGAATTTCACTATAATACCTTGGAAATTTCCAACTAAACGCAGGGGGTAGCACTGGGCACATCGCTAGACCCAGAGGGCGTGCGGTCATTGAACGTCAAAATTTGATTGGCTAATCATAGGCCATTTTGTGGACATTACACAAATGAAAATGATACCTAAATAATAATAATAATAATAACATTTTTTCACACAATTTTATTTTTTATAGGGCCAGCAGAGAAGGCCCTGCTGACCCTGAAGGCCCACCACTGCTCCTGGTTAACATGGAGTATTAATTGGTCGTGTTTAGTCACTATTTATACTTGTTTTATGTATGACAACAGAAAAAAAGTAAATGGGAACAGCTTTATTGGGCATTCAGTTGTATTACAGTATGTGACAGTTCAGAGAATAGAACAGATCCGAAGTGCTAAAACTAAAACTGAATGCAAACTCGACGTCATGACGTCATGAATATGCTAATTAATATGTGATGTCACCTGCCGCCACAAGTCACACAAAATCCTGTGGGAAACACTGTGGTTGTGTACACACACTGCCAAGACACATTTAAGTTTTATGAATTATATGACTTACCATTGACAATATTTTAATTTAATTGCAATTAACATGGTTAGCACAAAATCTAAATTTAGTTCTACTAACTTCATTAAGTTTGTTAAATTTGACTTTTTGGAGTTTAAATTGTAGTTTGACAGCTGATTACCTCAAATTGTGAGTTCTGCCAACTTTTTAGGTTTTACAGTTTATTAGCAGATCAAAACATCATTTATAAATCATGTTTAACTTTAATCTAAAAGTTCACAGTTTAAGTTGGGTCAAAGCCTAAAATTGTCTGGTCTGATACGGTCTCAACAAGGAAAATAACTTTTTTGTCCATTTATGTGTAGGATCTCTGTCTTCGCACGGACCGACTTACACTACTGAATCCACACATGAAACAACCACATTCTATTAAGACAAACTGAGGCACTCCTCTGCAACCAGCTGCGGTCGTAGCTGGACGACCCTTGATTTAAAGTGTAAACTATCAGATTTGAATTCAGCTTTAATCAGGTTGACTCAGAATTTTCAGATTCGAGTCCTTTTGAAACCTGAATGAATTAATAATAATGAATTCCCTTAAAATTAAGTAATCAAAGTCATTACAGTACAATAAATACTAATTTTGGCATGGTGTTGCGTTGTTACTTTATGTCAAATCTGAGTACAGAGGCAAAACCTACATCAAAACGATGTCTGATTAACGCTGTCAAACATTACAGCTGATCCTCACTTGTTTGACAGTTTCACCTCAGTTGCTAGCCAGGTTAAATCCTTCGATTTAATTAAGCTTAGTTTCATAAGAGCAAGCCCAGAGTTCTTAAACCTGTACCCCATCGGTCTCCACAAGGAAACATAAGGCTCAAAACCCTTATAAGAACAAAAAAAGAGTCTCATTCAGCCAGGGTGCAGCAGCCAAATAGCATCATGACCTCTCGAAGCTCAGCAGAGGGGCTGCTGTCATGATCTGTCTGGTGGTGAGTTAGTGCTGCGGACACTGCTCTGATGAGAAAGGGCTGCTGGAGTCGAGCCCTCATAACCCTCAGTGTCCAGAGCACAGACCCTCTGAGAGGGCCACCTCTTCAATTCATTCTAGCAGACACACCCGTCGGTCTGTTTCAGCTCCACCCGTCTCTTATTCTATTTCCACATTCACCACTCAGCTGCATCGTCCAATTTTAGCACCTGTGAAAACTGTACACCATGACAAAATGCATTACCCTCTGTAATGCTGCAAAATAATACTACTAGTATTATTAGTGTACAGTACACTACACAGTCATATTAACAGCATGCATTACATTCACACATTAAGCAGATGGTTTTATCCAAATACAGTTTTATCAGCATACATCCCTGAAAACTGAACCCATAACCTAGCCATTGCTAGACTGGCTTTTGATAGGTAGCTTTGGTAGCATCAACATTAATGGGTTGAACGTTATAAACCAATAATAATGCATGTTGTAATGTTATGCATTGTCTGCAATCACTTTCCAGCAATGTGTTGAAGATTTGAACATTTTTTTCTGTATGAACAGAAATACAGGAAATATATACACTAGCATTCTAAAATTTAGGGTCAGTATGATATTTTTTTTTTTTAGAAATTAATTTTATGCTGTACGGATGCATTAAATTGATCAAGAGTGACAGTACAGACATTTCTAAAGTCTGATATTTCAAATAAACAAACTTTTTATTCATCAAAGAAACCTGAACAAAAAAAAACATTTAATGGAGTAATGATGCTGAAACTTCAACTTCACCATAAATTAAAATAAAATAAAATTATATATAATTATTAAAATTATTATTATTAAATATTATTAGTATTAGTTATTTTTAATTACAATATTTCACATTGTTGTTTATCCCTGTTTTTGTATCAAAGAAAATATTTATATAAAAAAATTATAAATCTTGCCGACCCCATATAATGTTTTTTTTTTACCCTCCAAATACACTAAACGTACGAAATGTAGATAAATAAAGATCAAATTAAATGTGTTCATCATTTTAAATGTAACTTTGTGCTGGGGGCAGTGAATAGGTTTTGTGTGTTTTTAACATTTTTTTATCAGAGGTTCAAACTTAAATTGTGAAAACTAGCCTTGGGTCATAATGCATAACACAACACAGGGATCCTTTGGCACAAAACGATAGTGAGCGACGCCTCGTGGCACCATCACAGAGAGGCTCAAAATCACTTTCCAGAACATTCTCGTTCACCATTCCTGGCTGGTGGAACGATCTTCCCACCCCTATCCGGAATGCTGAATCCCTGACAATTTTCAAGCGACAGCTGAAAACTCATCTCTTTCGAAGCTACTTGACTTCATCATCATCGTTATAATAAAAAAAATAAAAATAAATAATAAATAAAAAAATTCTCTCTCTTTATTTATTCCTTCTCTTTCTAGCTTGTACTTGTTTGAACAATGTCTAGAAACTTGGTATTACAAGCACTTCCTGTATCTGTTTGCCTCTTTAAGAAGAATCACTTTATGTATCCCCAAATTGTAAGTCGCTTTGGATAAAAGCATCTGCAAAATGACTAAATGTAAATGTAAAACTTCCTGTGGCTAATTTTTCATATTGAGTCTTTCTCTCAGCTTTCACTTCCCTTTGGCAAAAAAACTGACTTTTTCATACAGTAATTTTCAGGTCATCACTAACATTACATCCTGCAAACAACACTCAAAGCCACAGTCAATGGCTAACACCTTCAGCAAAGTCTTAGTCAATACCGCTTACTTGGCAGCTAAACTTCTGAGAAACAACAAAAAAATGTTGCAGTAAATAAAGCATCCATCCCCTGACAGCTTTGGCCTGACAGATGCAATAAATACAAACGGCTTCACCGATGTCCTGAAACTAGAAGCGCAAATGGCCCCTGTCCATTTAACACTCCAAGTCGAGTGGGACGGACAAACGTCATCTCAGAGACAAGTGATTTATAGCGAGGACGGAAACAACAGATGAACCCATAGCAGTCCAAGGGGAACATCTGGGCGTCCAACAGTGGCCCAGGTCCACGGCAAGGAGAATTCCCAGCATTTGGTGCTCTCACCGCACTGCTGCTCACACTTAGCATGGCCAAGATCCTCATTATGATGCCTGCGAACTGCCAACCTTCAGGATTAATGGCCTTATGCACATGAAAACAGAATCGCATCCAAATAAGCCATGTGCCATTTTCCATGTGGAGTCCGGCGTGTCATTCGGAGCTGGTGCTTATTACGGACCGGTGATCATAATCAGATCCATAGCTCTATTCTGACATGCTTATGATGCCGCTGATATGGTTATCTAATCTATGGGGTCAGATTCTCTATAAGCCTTAGCACCAAAATTAATCTTCGGATCTCTGACATGCCCAATTTATTGCAAAATAAGAGCCTCTAAAAAGACCCCAGACCCTTATTTGTTTCTCTGATAACCATTTATTATTCGACGCATCCAGACAGATGAGAAACGAGCAGGCGTCAGATGTCCCAGTATTGAGCTTATCTAAAATGCGGCCTGACGGCAGATATTGAAGAGAGCGCAGACAGGTTGACATGTAGGAAAATGATGTGTCAAACTGAGATGATCTCTGAAAGAGGATACCGCAGACCTGCAGCTGATAGGATGAGGCACCTTGTCATTTCAGTGACCTTGACTGACTTCAGAGCCATGGAATATTAAAGAGGTGCTTCACAGGCCCCCGTCATCAGTGAGAAAGGACGAGCGCTGTGATTGGTCCAGCTCAGCGGTGGGAGGATGTAAAAGTATGTGACCAGAATTCAGACTGGCTCCCTGAGGAGCAGCCAAACAGGTCACTCGCTGCCTCGCAAGGACGTGAGATCGAGCATGTCCATCTCTCCGAAAGACGATGTGAGGTGTTTTTTCATTGCCATGACAGCTTCTAGGGTTAATTCCTCTTGTGTATATATTATGTCTCGCAGTGAGACACCGCTTGATTCACAGTGATGCTTGCTACAGGCAGGAAGCATATAGTGCTACAACATGGGCCAATGACAAGAGAGTCCACGATAAAGAGGAGGGAAAATCCAGTTTTACACACATTTTACACTGTAAGAAGGAAATCAGTAGAAAAAAATAAATTAATAAAAAGAACTAGCAGATTTTTTGCCAGGGAATTATGTGTTAAGTTTAACCATAAAACACAAAAACAATGCAATGTGTAATTCAAAATGCAGGTTAAAAAAAAATCATAAAGGTGCTTCATAACAACATTGCCCCTATTTTTACGGACTTTTCTTAGAGTGTAAAGTTAGCAGACTAGTTGAATCATGCTGGATGTCAGAGAGCATGATTCATTTGTAAATGTGTGTGCATCCTGCTGTTCAGAGAACAGTGAAAGGGCTGTTTCGCTCCTCAGCGTAGGCTGTGCACGTATTTGTGCATTCATGTGTGTTGAAATCAGGGAGGAAACGTGTGACATTTCCCTGCTGAGATTTGCGAGCAGCAATAGCCATGTTTCTCTGGCCTTCTGTCACCGTGTCAGAGCTATTCCTGCCGCAGCCTAAGGCGTGATCCCATAAACACACACACATTCACGGACACTCCGTCCTATGCAGCGCTACTGAGAACATCACCGCATTAACTGTCCTTTCCTCTCCAAAAGGACCTCCTAATGTGTGGGATTCAGTCAAAGACACTGATATGATGACAAGACATTCCAAATCTCAGATTACACAGAAAATAATGACTGTGCTATTAGTCATTATTTCTATTTTCTATTTAAATACTGCTGAATGTGACCTCAACAGTCAGGCTGACCTGGAAAATAGTAATGAATATCTGATCATGCATAAGCAGAGACGGCAGATGTAATAATGTAATAATGTACCAATGCTAATGACCAAATATCTGGACTACATTTGATAACTGGAATGAGCTATAAATAATCCAAAATGCAGCTCATTTAAAGGGAAGGTGTATATCCAGCAGCAGAGTGAGTGAGTGAGTGTGTGT
>NW_015544334.1:509854-522868 GCF_001515605.1 Sinocyclocheilus anshuiensis | reverse complement strand
GGAGAGAGTGTGTGTGTGTGTGTGTGTGTGTGTGTGTGTGTGTGTGTGTGTGTGTGTGTGTGAGATACAAGAGCTGCTGTGTGTTCAGTGTTGGAGATTGAGTCAGCATGTCAACTGTCATTAGCACTTACTGATCTCTGATTCATGCCTGGCCCAGTGTGCTGCTTCCACACTCAACATTCAGTACGAACAAGGCCAGATCACTGCTCACTTACTCCGTGTGCACAAGGAAGGACACGTACTTGTATCTCAGTAGTGTTTGCATATGTTCATTATGTTCATTCTCCATGAAAACTCTTCACTAAGAGCCAAAGTCTCGGAGCAAACAACATGAGGTTCATCATCACGTCCCAAGATATTTGAAGACGAGCATCAAGAGTTTAGCCACATTTACTTTAGCAAGTTTAAAAGTTCAACAACAACAAATGATCACTGTAATTATTAGGAATAATCATGAACATCAACAGAGCCGTAACAATAACTGACAGCATGTTTTATTTGCCTAATATAATGAGTGAGCGATGTACAGAAGAATCTTTTGTTGGCCACAGATGTTAATATTGTGTGCTGTGCCAGTCATGCTGTTGTCATGGGCATTATTAGAGCCAATCATTCTCATTATGTATGTAAAATCATTGCATAAATCAAACCTGTTAAACTGAAGTGAATACTGCAGGAATAAAAACTACGGTGAGCAATTATTGCATCCATTTTTTGTTTTGAAGACTGACTAGACCTCATCTTTCATGCTAGGTCATTTTCCAGGCTAGTTTATTATTGTGGCATAATCTATGTGTGATAAACCTGCGCTAAACAGCACACTGGAAAAAAAGATTTTTTGCTGCTTGTTCTATTTGATTAGTAAAGACCTATTAGTGTTATGTTTCATTTATGTTGAACATTTAAGTTTTTGTGGTTATCATTGTGTTGAAGAGAAGTAGTACTGTGGCTAGGTGGTAGGATGGTTATTTAATGACAGTTTATGTCTAAAAATAAAATACATTAAATTTGAGTAAATGCTTGCCTCAAACTTAGAAAATCTAAAAGTATTATTTTTATTCACTACTTATTTACTTTTACTTAAGTAGATTTTACTTAACCTTATTTGTGTACAGTACACATACATGCATGCACGCAAGCACGCGCACACACACACACACACACATATATATTTTTTTTTTACATTTGCCCTAATGGCAAAAGGAAGAATCCACAATAGCATAACTATGACATTCCTGAAAAGGAAAAAATATAATATCAAGATATTATATTGTTAAAAATATCAAGATATTGATTATCTTGATTATGTTGAAAATCAAATTTGCAGTCACTCCATCAGCTGTTGTATTAGAAAGCATTATTAACTCATTTGAATTTAATAGCAAGGTAAAACTAAGAAAGAATAGTTTTAAAATGTAGGCCTACATTAAATATTGTCCAGTCTGGCTATGAATGACTAGGCCAAAGGTAATGTAGAACTGTGCCAAATGTGCAATTTAAACTAATTGCTCATGACCTTTAATGACTTTAATGCAGTCAGCTGTTAAGATGGACATTACAACATCTTGTGAAAGTGTTTAAGTGAAGCTCCTCACCCCCTGCAAAGCAGAAAGAGGTGTATCTTGTCACTCTTCATCTGAGAAATGAGACAGAAATGATGAAGTGTCTGGGGAGACAGTGACACCATTCTTTACCTAATTAATTTCAGGTTTCCTATGTTCTCTTCCTGATTAATGACAGGTTTGCAGCACACGTGAAGACCCCTACAGCTGTTTCTTACTCTGTTCCAAGGTTACTCACAGCAGAACAGTGGCAGGCAGCCATTAAATCCAAAGACTGTAGTTGAAATTTCATTAATAACCCACACAACGCGGTACCACACTGTAGTTTTATTTAATTAGAGCTGACGCATACCTTACTAGTGTTAATTTTGTCAGCTATTTTCATTTTAGTCTTAGTCCCGTGTTAAAATGTCCTTGTTAGTTTTTATCATATTTAGTCAACCTTATCCTATTTAGATTTAGTCAAGTTTTAGTCGACTAAAAGTCTCAACATTTTAGTCTAGTTTTAGTCCAAGAAAACCTGAAGTATTTTAGTCTAGTTTTAGTCAATGAAAACGTGACATTTTAGCAATAAGATTATTATTAATTAACCGTACAATATTCATTTTGGCAGCCATTTTTAATTTAGTCTTAGTCTTACTCAAATGTAAATTTTAGTTATCATATTTGGACAACCTTGTCCTGTTTTTGTTTAGTCAAGTTTAAGTCAATGAAATGTATGAGCATTTTAGTCAAGTTTTAGTCAATGAAATCTTAGTCACCTTTTCATCATTCTGTATAATGGTTAAATTGATAAAAAATATTTTTACTCAAAATTATAATCGTAATGATTGTTGTCATTTGAGAAATTTACTTTTGCATTTCAGGTATTGCACTTTCACCAGTAAGCACAAGTCAGTAGAATGTGGACACATACATTGGTGTATTTTACCTCATCTAGTGTACTGATTTATTATAGGCTTTTTATTATATAAATTAATACCAAAGACTTATGCCATCTCTGTCTACATTATGAAAACAGCTAAAATAAAACAAAAAATATTATAACAGTGAAATTCCTAGTAATTCCAAATTGCAATAGCCTATTTCTCTATTCAAACAACAGCGGTTGAGTAAGTGCATTTATTCAGTGATCACAAATCGCAAACAATACAGTCAAGATCTCATGACAGAACACTGACCGGCTGAGTGACGCTTTCACTTTGATCGCTAAACTACAGCTTGTTTGTCGGTGTTTTCAGATCATCGGCAGCGGCGCTTCCGCAATGAGGAGCGAGCGCATGCGCATCGTTGCCAGATTGCTTAAAATAAGCAAAACACCAAGTAGAAAATGTATAAATGTAACAGCGAAGCTCTGATTCGGGGATTAGAACTCTTGATATCTGGCAACCGCACACATGAAAGCTCGCGTAGTAGAGGCGTGTAGAGCAGTATGCAATAACATTTTGTCTCCTTTTTTTGACAAAAATAAAAAGAGTTAATAATAAAAATAAAGTTTGTATTTTTTTGAATACATTTTAGTCTCGTCTTATTTCGTCAACAAAATTGCATGTTGATATAGTCATAGTTATCGTTTATTGACCTTATTTTCGTCTCGTCTTCGTCATGGGAAAAAAGCTATTCAACGAACATTTTTCGTCATAGTCTTCGTTAACGAAATTAACACTATACCTTATGTATGATGATGTCTTGAGATTTTCAAAACTATTTAGTAATGATTTTTTCCAGAGAGTTAATGTTGCAAAAAACAAGTTGATTTGTTCTGAGTAATGGATGAGTCAGTCTCATTCTGATAATAGCCTGCTCATTGAGTTAAATAATAAATACACCAAAATTAATAAATTCAAAGATGGAGTCCCTTACCAATATTTACAAATTGTAATATGGTTATTAAAGGACTCTAAATTAAATATTTGTAAACCAATTACAAATATTTTTTGTAATTGGTTTACAAATTTACAACCTTTTACAAGTGCATAGTAAAAAGGCACTCTTTTTAATACTTTGTGCCACTGATTTTGTACTGCTTGTACAATTTTATTAAACTTTTTTCTCTCTCATTTTCCATGACTGGAAAAATATCACTGAATGTGTGTTTGTACACACAATTCAGACAGATAAAATGACATCTGAAATAATCATCAAATATCTACTAACCATGGAAGGAGTCATCAACAAAAAAAAGTGAACTTTCTTCCAATGTATCATCTCATGAAAAGTAAAATGAAATCCAGCATTTTGGCCTAAGTGCCAGCTCTGACCTCATGGATTTATGAAAGTATGCTTTTTGCACAGTAACACCACACAATAAGCTCTGCATCAAATTGAAAATCCTGAATAGCTTCATCCACACCTGAGGTAAACGTTCAAAGCACGGCACAGCACTGAGCTAAAACCCCAGGTGACGATGGGCTTTTACGATTCTAATATTTCTCTGTCTACATTATGAAAACAGCTAAAATAAAACAAAAAATATTATAACAGTGAAATTCCTAGTAATTCCAAATTGCAATAGCCTATTTCTCTATTCAAACAACAGCGGTTGAGTAAGTGCATTTATTCAGTGATCACAAATCGCAAACAATACAGTCAAGATCTCATGACAGAACACTGACCGGCTGAGTGACGCTTTCACTTTGATCGCTAAACTACAGCTTGTTTGTCGGTGTTTTCAGATCATCGGCAGCGGCGCTTCCGCAATGAGGAGCGAGCGCATGCGCATCGTTGCCAGATTGCTTAAAATAAGCAAAACACCAAGTAGAAAATGTATAAATGTAACAGCGAAGCTCTGATTCGGGGATTAGAACTCTTGATATCTGGCAACCGCACACATGAAAGCTCGCGTAGTAGAGGCGTGTAGAGCAGTATGCAATAACATTTTGTCTCCTTTTTTTGACAAAAATAAAAAGAGTTAATAATAAAAATAAAGTTTGTATTTTTTTGAATACATTTTAGTCTCGTCTTATTTCGTCAACAAAATTGCATGTTGATATAGTCATAGTTATCGTTTATTGACCTTATTTTCGTCTCGTCTTCGTCATGGGAAAAAAGCTATTCAACGAACATTTTTCGTCATAGTCTTCGTTAACGAAATTAACACTATACCTTATGTATGATGATGTCTTGAGATTTTCAAAACTATTTAGTAATGATTTTTTCCAGAGAGTTAATGTTGCAAAAAACAAGTTGATTTGTTCTGAGTAATGGATGAGTCAGTCTCATTCTGATAATAGCCTGCTCATTGAGTTAAATAATAAATACACCAAAATTAATAAATTCAAAGATGGAGTCCCTTACCAATATTTACAAATTGTAATATGGTTATTAAAGGACTCTAAATTAAATATTTGTAAACCAATTACAAATATTTTTTGTAATTGGTTTACAAATTTACAACCTTTTACAAGTGCATAGTAAAAAGGCACTCTTTTTAATACTTTGTGCCACTGATTTTGTACTGCTTGTACAATTTTATTAAACTTTTTTCTCTCTCATTTTCCATGACTGGAAAAATATCACTGAATGTGTGTTTGTACACACAATTCAGACAGATAAAATGACATCTGAAATAATCATCAAATATCTACTAACCATGGAAGGAGTCATCAACAAAAAAAAGTGAACTTTCTTCCAATGTATCATCTCATGAAAAGTAAAATGAAATCCAGCATTTTGGCCTAAGTGCCAGCTCTGACCTCATGGATTTATGAAAGTATGCTTTTTGCACAGTAACACCACACAATAAGCTCTGCATCAAATTGAAAATCCTGAATAGCTTCATCCACACCTGAGGTAAACGTTCAAAGCACGGCACAGCACTGAGCTAAAACCCCAGGTGACGATGGGCTTTTACGATTCTAATATTACAGACAAGACTTTTACAAGCCGCTACAGCCTCCGGGGGGACAAGCAAGAGGCATAAAAGTGTTAGACACAATCATATCGCAGGGCCTTGCATCTACAGTTACTTCCTATGGGAAGACTAACTGAGATTGACAATTCAAACAGGGAGCACTGTGCTGTCTAAAGAATCAATCCAACAAAAGCCATCAGAGTGAGCAATCTCCACATCTGTCTCCAGCCTCTGTTTACTCTGAGATGCAACGGTAAAGTTATGACTGTAATCTTCCCCTAGCGCACATATCACTATATCTGAGAATACAATCTGCCATTGAGACAGACCACAGCGGCTGACAACAAATCAAAACACAGATCTACAGAGTGATAAAAGATGACAAACCGCTCTTCCATATGGCAATGTCAAATAGAAATACAGAGTTGGATTATTTCGATTTTTTTTATTTTTGTTAAAGTGCATTTTACAATAAAATTCTATTTCAATTTCACACGTTTTTCAAACCAAAACTGTACAACCATTTAAAACTTTTATGGTAGCATATTGTGTTCTTTTTTATATACTATTTATTTTTAAGTATAAGATAACATACGGTGTATACTGCATATTATTTAGTATGTAGTAAGCTAATTCGTTTTCAAACATACCCATTCAAAAACCTCAACCTTAAAAAAAAAAAGAAAGAAAGAAATCTTTGTACAAGGCTCTTTGAAGAACTGTTTCAGCATGCAACTGACTCACTCTCAAGGCCAACCAAACTGTCAGCATATAAAGTGAAGTAAACCGGCCCTGACATTTGATAAAGCATTAGTCTACCTACGTCTTCCTTTTCATAAACAAGAAGCCAAAGCCTCTGTCAGAAGAATGGATGCATCCCCAGCTCATCAGAGAGAGTCTGATCACACATACACACACTCAATCACATCTGAATCATTCAATATAAATGCAGTGTTATCTCCTTCCAATGCTTACGGCAATTCAGAATATTGTTTGAATCATGACTGCTCTTTCTTTTTAACTTTTTTTTTTTTAATGGTAGAGTTCTCACAATAAGGGAAAAAAAAAAGAAAAGGAGTTTTTTTTTGTTTTGCTTCAGGCACACTCTACACACACACTAGTACACACTCTGTCTTCCTCACCCACTCCAGTAAAGCAGCCCACTTCAACAGCCAAAGGCAAAACACCAGTTCTCACTTTTTCAGCATCAGCTAGAAAGAGGCCACATAAGAGTTTTTACTTTTTCCACAGCAGCGTTTGATCTGTACATAATTGAGTTTTTAATGCATCCATGAATTTGTGCTCCTTTTTACTTTGTAGTTGCATAAGTCAGTCACCTAGTCTTTACTTCATATCATCAGTTGAGTGTTTGAAATAACTTCATTTTGTGATCTGATGTGGCTTCTTATCACAGAATGAGGCAGAAAATATATCCTAACTGTAATAAAGGCTATGTCGATTAGAAATGGCTTAAAGGGTTAGTTCAACCCAAAATGAAAATGATGTCATTAATTACTCACCCTCATGTCGTTCCAAACCCGTTAAGACCTTCGTTCATCTTCGGAACACAAATTAAGATATTTTTGATGAAATCTCGAGAGCTCTCAGACTCTGCATAGACAGCAACGCAACTGTAATGTTCCCAGGTCCAGAAACGTAGTAAGGACTAGAGCCCGACCGATATGGGTTTTTTGGGGCCGATACCGATATTAGGGAGTAAAAAACAAAGCCAGATACCGATATATCGGCCGATATTCTTTGTGTATATTATACACAAAGTGTTACACTTTCCCATTCGTGTGTCCAAACATTTGACTGGTACTACATATAGAATACAGTATATACATAAACAGAATTTATATACATAAACACATTTTTTGCAATGATCACTCAAATGTGGTGAAACGCGAGTTTTAAGCAGTGTAGAGTAGCGCTTGTTGTTTGTCGTTTCTCCAATCACAAATGCAGACATGGAAGCTACGAGAATACTTTTTGAGCACAAAGAAAACAAAAATAATTTATTTAACAATTCTTCTCCCCCGAGTTACGTCTTCTGTCATTTTGGAGAGTACCCAAGAGCTCGACGTAATCAGCTTTGTTTACGTTCGGGGGAGAAAACGCACGCATGAACGTAATCTGCGTAATCAGCGTTGTTTAGGGGAAAGCGTGCATATGCATTGTGATACTCTCTAAAATGGCAGAAGACGTAACTCGGGGGAGAAGAATTGTTAAATAAATTATTTTTGTTTTCTTTGTGCTCAAAAAGTATTCTCGTAGCTTCGCAAAACTGAAGTTGATCCACTGATGTCACATGGACTGTTTTACCGATGTCCTTACTACGTTTCAGGACCTGGGAACATTACAGTTGCGATGCTGTCTATGCAGAGTCTGAGAGCTCTCACATTTCATCAAAAATATCTTTATATCTTATCTAATATCTTATATAAATTTGTGTTCCGAAGATGAAAGAAGGTCTTACGGGTTTGGAACGACATGATAATTAATGAAGAAGGTCTTACGGGTTTGGAACGACATGAGGATGAGTAATTAATGACAGAATTTTCATTTTTGGGTGAACTATCCCTTTAAAAATATACTTAATCATTATAAAAATACCCAAGATGACTTGAAGAACATGATAAACCATCTGACGTCCAGTATGCATAAAACACACATTACATGTGTTTATAGCGCTCAATAATGGCCATTCCATCCTATTTTGGGTAAAAATCAGAAAAATAATACCTCTCCCAAAATAAATGTTAAGCAGACATATAATAATCCACACTTTTTCCAGTTTACAGAGGTTTACAGGAATTTGTCGTTAATTTGTTACAAAAAAACACTCTGATGTGCCAAGCTATCAGAACTGGACCGAACCGAAAACCATGGTTAAAAACCGAGGTATGTATTGAACCATGGACTAACTGTATTGTTGCATCCCTAGTCTATACTTTAAAAGATTTCACATCAACAGTTCAGTAGATTGTGAAAGAATGATTATCAGTTCCACACACAGAGATATATAAATTCTACATTTATTTAAATGAGGGAAAAAAAACTTCACTGGTATCGGATCGGAATCGGTATCGGAATCGGTATTGGAGGCAAAAAAGGCAGATCGGAGCATCCCTAGTATGTACCAGTATTCAGAATATTATACAGAATATTGCGGTAATGAACATGCACCCTATGGTTATCATGGGCACTTCAAAATACAGCAAATATTTCCAGATACCTTATGCAAATTATTTTGATTTTTAGAATGCACATTAGCTTCTTTTCCATCAACTGGTTAAAATTTACATGGAGAAGAAAGGAAGTCAAATAGCCATTCATATTTTTATGGTGTTTATCAAACAACACCAAATACTTTTTGTTATTTGAACAAAAGTTATTATACTTGTTATTAAAGGGGTCATATGATGCGATTTCAAGTTTTCCTTTAAGGGGCGTTACATTTCCGACGTGTGCTTGTGGTGTTTGGCCAATCACAATGCACTGGGTTAGCTGGCCAATCAGAGCAGACTGTGCTTGTCAAAGGAGGGGGCTTTGTTGAAAATGATGTGTTTGAGAGAGGCGGGGCATAGAGGACCTACAATAATGTACAGTATTTGAAAAATAATGTGTTTTTTGAACATTAAAGCATGTCAACATATTCTGTTACACCAAATACACAAAATAATGATCTTTAAAATAGCATCATATGACCCCTTTAAGAGGACAGTACAGTTTATCTATGACCATATGTTATGACAATATCGTATACCATAGTAAATGTCTCAACAATTATCTTAATATGCCTAGTATGCCTAGTTTACACGTCTACAGCATCTCAGGATTCAGTTTAAAAAGAAAAGGCCAAATAGCCTGGAACAAATGAATGAACACCAAGAAAACATTACATATTGCGACTATGAATACATTTATTTGATTACTTTTGTCTTTACAACTTACAAATCTAAACAAACCTACCAAATCCATTACAACTATTAATCCTTGCCATCTCAAACAGACTCTCCAGCCCCAGCTTGAGGTTGAAAAATACCTTTTTGTATTGTCTTTTGTAGTTTTTACTTCCATAGCCCAGACTATTCAGTAAATTCATCAACCTCCACATAAACACATTGAAGAGTCACTGGTCCAAAGCACATATCTGCTTTGATTCATCATGAGTCTCAAGCAGAAACTCTGGTAAAGCTATGAAAGACTTGAGTGATTTCCACTGGAACAAATCCTCTGTGGTGATCTGGTGGGGTTACACCCTGCTGAAGTGTGTTAACAGATTGAAATGCCAATCAGGCAGTGAATTAGATGCACTCCAGGGCATTCTGGGAGGTGAACTGAGCAAGCATATCTTTCAATGCTGTTTCATATCAAAGTCAATCATAATAATCCCATCTAGTGAACACTGAATCCTACTCATCCTCGCCACCAGATTTGTTGCATTTGAGAGTGGATCTTTGCCGTGCACAGACTGCCTTATGACGTCATGGCAAATATGTGGTGGTGGAAGGTGATGAGCAGCCCTGTCCAATCTCTGCTAATCTAGAAACAGAATCTTAGCACAAATAAACGGATCTTAAGCAAAGCTAGCTGCTGACTGCACTGATAAGCAATTAAGTGTGAAAATGTGACACTGGCGACAACAGCATATCCTACGTGAATCTGAGACCAAGACCCTCAATCATGCACCACAGGGCAAAGGCCACACTATAAAGATCACAGCAGAATGTGGTTTCAGAAACACAATCCAGAAGCTTCTATCTAGACACATACTGTATGTGAGGAATACCACAGAAGGCTCTGCAGAATTTTTGAACCTTGCATTTTAATACTATTTTAAAACTATTTTCATATTGCATTCAGCAACTGAAGAATGCAGTGTTCTCAAATCTATTTAACACAGACTGAGCATACAAAATTATTTTTTAAAGTTAAAACAAATATCATTAGAGCATGCTTCACAAGAAAATATTATTTCAGTCGTTCTACTTAATTTCATGTTTAATTCAATGTTACTTGCCATTTCTTTATTATTTGTATTATTTACTTTCAATTTCCGAGTGAAAACTATTTTTTTCAGTGTAGTAATTAAATCCATTTTCCTTCAGATTTTCCCTGTAAATCAGTGCCAAAAATGTGTCGATCTTAAGTCTGTTCAACCTACTCAAAAATGTTAAAGGGCACCTATTATGCAAAATCCACTTTTACATGGTGTTTGGACATAAATGTGTGTTGGCAGTGTGTGAACACAACCACCCTACAATGATAAAAATCCACCCAATCCTCATTTTTTTAATCCCATTTAAACCAAGTCAGTCTCACTAGGCCTGTTGTTTTGATTCTCATGCAGTGTGACGTCACACTGTATAGGGCCGGGCCATGGGGGTTGATTGACAGCCCTGCATTGTGATAGTTTCCGCCCTCTTTTTCTCCTCGCTCGAGCAGCTGTAACATCAACAATGTCTCACAAGCAATCCCGATGCGAATGTCATGTTGTTACAGTGCTTAGCATTTAACCATATTTGTATGCGTACATTAAGTATTTTGATTGACTGATTAGCGCCGTGCGTGTGAGATTAATTTGCGCCGTTCATAACGCGAGATTCGTTCGGTCGCGTGGCTCGGTCCATTGATCCGCGCCGATGACAGGTCAGCGCGGCGCGAGCTCTGTAACATCGCACTGTTTCGTCCCACTTTCAGTGCATTTGGCTTCCCATATGTACGGCTAAACATCAGTTCTCTCGCTCTCAGTTATGTTGCTTCTACTGGCTGTTTATTGCTGTAGATATGCAATGCAGAGAGACGTATACACGACACCCTCTTCTGGAGACAGGGCGGAAATATGCAGCTCATTTGCATTTAAAGCGATACACTCCAAAACAGCTCTTTTTTTTAGACACACCCCACAAATTACATATATGATTGTCACAATGCTAATGTCAACATTGGGTTTGTTGCATAGAGAAATGCCATCCAAAATGACCATTACTTGAGGCTTGACTTATTAAATTATTATTAATAATTAAAATGGCCTTTTAACCCTTTAACGCGTACGATCACACCGGTGTGATCAGTCTTGGCTGGTCCCTGAAGCATACCATCACACCGGTGTGATTAGAACTTTCAGATATTTCATACTATAGTGAGCATGTTTGTGAATATTTTGAATAGAACAGGAAAAACTAAATAAAAGCGATCCATGTGTCATACAGATCTATTGTGGCTGCGTTGTGTCACATGACAAGCATGACGCGTTGCCATGGAAACAATAAGGCAATACATTCTAAAATAACGGTCGTCTAAAAAAGAACTCACGCTGGGGGCTCAGCTAGACTATTTTAAACTCACGTGCGAAAGGGTTAACCATCAAAAATCATGTCTGCTTATGTCATTATAATAAATTATCTGTTGGGTATTTTGGGCTGAAACTTCACAGACATATTCTGGGGACACCCAAGGCCAATATTACATCTTGTAAAAAGGGGCATAATAGGTGTCATTTAAGGGGTTCTGTTACATTTTAAAACCATGGTGTGTTGAAAAAGTTGCTGAAAATCGGTATTGGACTTGGTATGAATAAGCTTTGGAGGTGCCATGTAAAAAAATAGAATACAACATAAAAGCAGCAAATATTACAAGAAAAGGTCTGACTGAGAAATGTCGTCATGAACTATATTTCTTGAGCCTGATATCTTTCTACTAAAAGTCTGAAAAGAAGTGAAATCTCCCACCCACTGCCTCTGACTCAACCTGCCTTAATCTAGCAAAGTCTGCCGGTAAAAAGAGGCACCTATGTGTGTGTGGTACATTCACACTGACAGCTGATATATAATCCCTTCATAGAACTCAAATTAATTAGTTTTTGCTTGTCCACTTTCGTAAAGAGAGCTGGAAGCACAAGCTATGAGCAGCTCAGATGAAATCAGCGGACATTTTCAGCACTTTCTATGCACAGAATTGATTTAAACATGGTAAAATATGTTAAATGGACCTGCGTGCATTATTAGGCAAATAGCTAAAAGACATAATAATAAACATAAAAGAGATGTGTAGAAATTTGTGAATGACCAGCATTCCAAATTCTACATGGAATTCTGCAGACGCAGATTCCGTATGGGCCTAGCTATGACTCCAACAGCCTGAAGAAAGAAGCAGACACATTATAACACCAAACAATCTGTATCCGAAAATATAACACCAATAAGCACTCAGGTTAGAAGCAGGCTGAAATTTGAGGTTCACTCACTACAAATAGTAACATGAAAGATGAGAGAGCATGGTCAGAGACGTCACCTGAGACTGTTTAAATATGAGAGGCTGACATCTAAATCGAATTCATTAAGGATAAAACAAAACAGAATGCTAGAGACTGAGGACTGAGGGCAATTTTCCGGTCCTAGATGCCTGTCTGTGGGCTTCCTGACATCTTTCTGTCTCTATGGATCGATGAGTTCATGTTGAGCTCAGACCCTTCTGCAACAGTAAGCAGTCTGTGAGTCAGCCACATCCATTTATGCTATCTTGCACTCACACACACACACACACACACACACACACACACACACACACACACACACACACACACACACACAC
>NW_015544334.1:494861-508571 GCF_001515605.1 Sinocyclocheilus anshuiensis | reverse complement strand
ACACACACACACACACACACACACACACACACACACACACACACACACACACACACACACACACACACAGTAAATACACTCACACAACAGCACACTCTAACATACAGACTGCACTACATCCCATGTCACCTGTCAGTCAGAAGTGAAATTACATCACTGCGTGGCACATCAAAATACTCCAGCTGAACAAAAGTGGGTCGCAAAACCGTTCTGAGTGGGTCACAGAGTGTACGGCCAAAGAAACGACATCAACAACAAAAAACATAATTCTTGTTTTTCTGATGCAAGACTTTTATTTTAAAAGATGTGCATGAAAGCTGTTGACACTTCTATCAGATGCAGTTTAAGTAAAGAGTGCCTGAGAAAAACGCGCTGTCCCGATTCAGTATCTGCGGTCAGATGAGATGTTGACAGGCTTAATATCAGTGTCATTATTCTATCGTTATTTTCATAACTTTTTATGAAATAAAAAGTCTCTCACCTCAGTAAAACGAACTATCCTGTCCTGCCAGATGCTATAACATGTTCGTAGCGTGCACTCTTCTATAGCCGTGCTGTATATCACTTCACTAAAGCACAGAAACTACGAGCAACACGTGAAATAGAAGTACAGTACCGATAAATCACATAACTGATACTGCGTGTGTTAGCTGGGAAAGATTTGCATGAAGGTATGATATTCATTCTATTCAGGAGCAGTTTCCACGTTTCATTAACAGTTCATGTTAGTATTGTATATTCACCACGGTAACTGTTGTTTCCATAAGCCAAAAATACCATGTTATTTTCACTTTGTGTCATTTTGTATATGTTTAAATGACTGTGGTGGCTCAAACCAACTTAATTGTATTAACAAAATCTAGTTTGGTACTCCTTTTTAGTAGCCTTACCTTACTTCTCCAATCATTTAGACCACTTAGACACTAAATATGCCATGCCAGTTTAGACATCACTGATACCAAAAGCCATTGGTTCTTACATGTCAAGTAACCAATCATGGTGCAGATGTCAAGATTTTCAGTGAACAATGACTTAAATTTTGATAATAACTTTAGAAGACTTTAAATATATCACATGGGTCACATTGGCTACTTTAAGGTGTTTTAATTTTTTTTTCCTTTTAGGAGCTTGAAAGTAACATGATCTACTTTTGTTGTATGAAAAAGAGCAGCATCAACTTTCTTTAAAACATCTCATGTGTTCTACAAAAAAGGAAAAGAAAGTAGCTTTGGAACAACATGAGGCTGATTAAACTAATTTAAGTCAACTTTAAATATATGATTGTCACAGTGCTAATGTCAACACTGGGTTTGTTGCCTAGAGAAATGCCATCCAAAATTACCATTACTTGAGGCTTGACTTATTAAATTATTATTAATAATTAAAATGGCCTTTTAACCATCAAAAATCATGTCTGCATCAATGCAAAGCATAAGCATAAATAACATTTTAAATATGAAAAATCATTATTTCTGTCTTTAGCCAAGAGTCTGAGAGGCTTGTTTTAATTATCTAATAGCCAAGGTTTCTTTTCACATGGAAAACCTGGAACACTACAATTAGCTAAGTGATCTTGAATAACCACAGAATAAACAATAAAGGGCACGCTGTCGGTTTGACTTAACAGTCTCTTGAAACAGTAGGGCTATAAAAGTCAAATTGGCTAATGACTAAGATAACAGACATTTTAAACAGGAGGATTAACTTTTGCACAAATAGACTTCTTAAAGATAGATACTTTTTGATATTTACCATCTCTTTTATATGAGAAAGCAAAGCACCAAAGCCCCTATTTTGTGAGTAAACACTATTGATTGATTCCCAAAACATTAGGATACGAAGAGGGGGTTAAATGTCAGACAGACCAGTATGCTGTCTCCTAGTTGACATCAGCACATGTGTATGTGTGTGTGTGTGTGTGTGTGTGTGTGAAGAAAAGAGGGTTAAATGTCAGACAGACCAGTCTTTTGTCTCGTATTTAACATCAGCATATGTGTGTGTGTGTGTGTGTGCGCCTGTGATGGGGCTACAGCTGGGTGGCCCTGAGATGTGTGTCTTCTATTCTGACCTTTCAAAGTATCAAATGGAAAAGAGGCTAATCTATTCCAGTATGGCTGCCACAGGCTTCAGCTCTGTTCAGAAGGGATGGGAGAGAAAGGTGTCTAATGAATAGAGGAATAAATGGTGGAGTATGAGTCACAGCTTCATAATTACGACAGCTCATAATAAGAGTGGCATGGAAATCATTAATATGTACAAATTGAGACAAAAAGCGATGCTAAAGTTAGCCAACTGAAACTAATGGAGGCGCCTAACAACCTCAAAAGTAAGCAACACAGGAGATCAAGTTACAGGAAACCACATACATATACAACTCTCCATACCTCTCCATACATATACAAACACATATGATATGTGACTATATAAACTGATGGATGGGTGGATTGATGGATGAATAATGACTGACAGGGTTATATCATCTATATAAGGCAGTCACATGAAGTTGTTTGTGAGCCTGTATTTCTTCCTCTCACACGAACTGCTTTGAACTGACACTGCACTCCAGAGTCTCAAACCATTCCAAATCCCATCCTGCCTGCTTTCATCCTGCTGTAATCCACAGCGGACGTGTCGCAACTCCAGTGTCCACAGATATATTACATGGCATCATGCTCTCATGGACTAAAAGTAGTTAGCATTTCCTGTGCTAGAGTGGCTTGTGTATTATTATAGTATATATTACATCATAACATATTATAGCTTTTTGATTGGTATAATGTCAAAATATAGCATACACCTAGTGCTACTGCAGCTCCCAAGCCTCAAAATTCTTCCAGAGTAGATTCTGCTAATGGCATAAGGTAAATACAATACTAAACATTATATTATAGTATACAATGGTAATATTCACTGGTAATTTTTTTTTTAAGTCAGTAATTACATGCTTGGGGAGTTCAACTTCATCATGAATTGTGCATGTACAGAAGGCTGGGTGCACTTTATCATTTGCATAATTGTGAATCATTTTGCCTGCTAGTTTAGCATACAAACACAATGTGATAAAATGAGAAAAACACAGAGGAGAATAAAGAACTTCTTTAAATACTGAATGAGGAGCATATAAAAGAGACAAATACATACATAATGTAAAAAGCTGTAAATAAAACAGATTGTTGGAATACGTTTCACAAGACATTTTACAAATCGTTCTACTTTAGAATTCCATGTTTAATTCAATGCATTGCTTGTTGTTTCTTCATAATTAGTTGTGAAATTTACTAGCAATTTCTGAATAAAAACTGTCAAAGTAAATCTTACACCAAATCTTTTTCCACTGTAGATAGGTCCTAATTTTATTATAGTTATTCATATTATTTTTAGTTTTTGATAAAACTTGCTGTGGTTTAACAAGATTTTACTTCTATGCTACATGAAAGTGCATATATTACAACATTAAATTTGTACAATAATGATAATTAATCAAATAATAAAAACAATTATTCTTAATGATAATAATATTAAATAATAATATACAATATGAAATAATAAAATGAGCATTCAATACAATTATTATTATTATTATTGTTATTATTACACTCTAAAAAATGCTGGGCTGTCTCTTGGGTCATTTTGTTGGGTCATTTTATTACATTTTAAACACTGTTGGGTATTTTCCAGGTGTTGAGTTAAACCTGCTGGGTTGCAACGCTGGGTTGTTTCAGCCCAGCGCGGAGTTATTTAACGACCTTGGCTTGGCGCCTTGAAGATGTTTAAATCGCTCCCCTAACTGTCATTTTGAAAGGACAATGGGGCAAAGCCACTGGTTTCAACTGTTTTAAGGTAAGTTTCTTTAATGTTTTCATTAATAATTGTTTTAAATTGGCAGAATTATAACTTTTTTCGCGGCAACAATACTGTTAAACTTCTACAGGCCAACATTAGTTATGTTAAATGACGAACAGTTTACCTAAGACGGCCATCTACATACTCGCATAATCGTGTTAAGGTATCTGAGACGACAGATTAATTAGTTTTATTAAGTATCAGGCTGAAATTAGGGATGCTCTGATCCGCCTTTTTCGCCTCCGATACCGATTCCGATACCTAGGGTTCGGTATTGGCCGATACCGATACCGATCCGATACCAGTGAAGTTGTTTTCCCTCATTTAAATAAATGTAGAATTTATATATCTCTGTGTGTGGAACTGATAATCATTCTTTCACAATCTACTAGATACAGACTACTTCATTATAAAGAAAAATAAAATAAACAATAAATATGAAAAAATATAGGCCTATGTATATTTATAATCTATGACAAAAATGTATCAAACTAGGTTAGTGGATAATTCGGCAGCAAAAGTTATTCTAGAAAAATCAGTGCACAATAATTTTAGAAATCCAAACATTTAGCAAAAAAAAATATATTTTGTGGGGAACAAATAAAAGTGTTGCACTAAATATGGTAAAATGTTACACATTGCTATTTGTATTATTATAAAATCCATTCATTAAAAACATTCATGAATGTATTTATATATAAGTATATACTATAATATTAAAATACATTTCTTTTAAATGTACAGCACATTTTTTAATAAGGCAACAACATATGATAGATACGATAGGACAAAACAAATACAGTGCAGCACGAACTGTTTTTATACAGTCTATGAGCACGAAGCGCTTACAATGTGCGCATCCAGTGTGCAGAATGATGCGCTGGAAGCAACATGGCGTCACAGCCTGATGCAGTGTTGCTTAAAGCGCATCATTCTGCACACCGGATGCACACATTGTAAGCGCTTCGTGTTAAAATCGGCAAAGCACAAAGGGAAGAGAAATTGATGCGTAGTGTATTATATCTGTGCAACAGTTATTGAGCCTTTCTTTTAAAAGTTTTAAATTTCAGTTCCTGTGCACGTTAATAACAATTTATAGTCTTTTCTACGCCCGTGTTTTGTTCTCACAGACACCCGGTAGCAAGTAACAAAACAACATTAAACTCCGGCAAGAAGATAAAGTCCTTTTTGCAAAATCATAGACATGTATTTACAAATCAAGTATAATGGGAACACAGAATGATCTTGGAGAGAGCTTTACCGAACTGACTGTAACCGAATGCGACCAGGGTTTAAAGGCTGAACGAATGACTGACAGCCACAGCGGAGAAAAGAGTTTGTGTGAACTTTAATGTAAGGACTTAAATATTCATATGTAGCTCACATTAAGCTATCGTATGGCTTCAGAAGTAACACAGAATAATTCGCACAAACGGGGAAAAAAAATAATTTGGATCGGCCCTCTCTGACCAATACCCGATCCGAGAAAAATGGCACTATCGGAGCCGATATCCGATATGAATATCCGATCGGCGCATCCCTAGCTGAAATATGTGAATATCTGTGAAAATAGAGGAAAGAGTCGTTTCTGTCACTGAAAAGCGAATTTAACAAAGTGAGTCAAATGAGTTAAAATAAGTGAATACGACTTTCTGCTCTAATGTAAACCCCTGCAATTGTCCATATCGACATGTAAATCACATACAAATTACGTACAATGTCGTCGGACCAAAACATTCAACTTTCACTGTTTGCACTCTGATCCACGTCAGCAAAACAAAATTGCAATCCTACTCTTATTTGCCTATTTGCATCTTACCCTATATTTTATTCCTCTCTTCTTGAGGCAGGATTGCAATAAAACAACTCTACTCTTATTTGCATCTTACCCTATATTTTATTCCTCTCTTCTTGAGGCAGGTGAAAAGCATTTGGTTAATGGTGAATACTGACCAATAGTACCGTTGTGGCTCCCACTGTTAGCAGGGGATAGTCGCTGCATTTGGGGTAAAAACGATGGAATTATTTATTGTGTAAGGTGCCAAGAATATAGGGAGACCCGGGTTGCACTGTCTGTTCTTTCACATGCATCTCTCGGAGTGGCAGCTGCCTTTAGTTGTGGCAGGTTTTGTGGCAGCTGCCTTTAATAGTGCCTTTACCTCCATTGTTCAAAGCATTTGGCACAATCGTCTGTGAGTGACGTCACCTCCCAATACAAACACGCCCCGTAGTATGCTCCTACCCTTGACCCGGACTGACAAGTTTCCATGTGAGGCATTGGAAATTCAGATGCTAAAGTAATTGCGATTCCATTTGAGTTTTGGCAGGTTACATGTGTGACACAGTGAAAAAGCAGACGTGGTAATTAATAACACCCGATGTACTTGTTCTTATGATGCATCTACGCTAACATTAGTCTGTTTCTTTCTTATTCCGAGGTCACCGTAGCCACCCGAATCCAGTCAGTGTCCAGATCAGATGGTCACTGCAGTCATCCAGATCTAGTCTGTATCCAGCCCAGATGGTGGATCAGCACCTAGAGAGGACCTCTACATCCCTGAATGTCAGCGGAGACCAGGACATCTAGATGAGCCCCAGAGACAGATCCCCAGACCTCGTCACCTAGACGGCCATCGGCACAAGACCACGGGCACCAGATGAGTCCTCCGCACAATCAGACTCTGCTGCAGCCTGGAATTGAACTGCTGGTTTCGTCTGACCAGAGGAGAACTGGCCCTCCGACTGACCCAAGGTTTTTTTCTCCATTCTGTCACCGATGGCGTTTTTGTTCCTTGCCGCTGTCGCCTCTGGCTTGCTTAGTTGGGGACACTTAATTTCCAGCGATATCATCGACTTGATTGCACAGATACTATTTAAACTGAACTGAGCTGGACGATAAATCACTGAATCAATGACGAACTGACTTTAACTGAAAATTGAGTGTTTACTGTTGTCCTTCTGCATTATTACACACTATTTTCCTATTTAATATTGTAAAGCTGCTTTGATGCTGTATTTTTTTTTTTAAATATGACAGGCTCATTACTCATAATACATGGAAAATACAGTTGCAAATGGACTTTGCTTTTCCATTTGAAATTTGGCAGTCATTGTGCATTCGTGAAAACGCAAACAGTAATGCAAGATTTGCAATTGTGTTTGGATTATGTCACAATTTGTCACATGTGGAAAACACAATTGAAAATATAATTTGCAATTCCTTTTGAAAATTGTCTGGAATATCCTTCCATAGACAGGCTCTATAGCAGAGCACACTGCTCTCAGCTGTAGATCTTTGCTTCAAAGCTTTCTAAGTGTTTGATGATAGTTCACCCAAAAATGAAAATTCTGTCATTAATTACTCACCCTGGTCTGAAAGCTCTCAGATTTCATCTAAAATATCTTAACTTGTGTTTCAAAGATGAACGAAGGTCTTACGGGTTTGTAACGACATGAGGGTGAGTAATAAATGACAGAATTTTCATTTTTTTGGTGAACTATACCTTTGACTACACTAAGCAGTGCGCATCTACCTAGAAGTCTTTATATAGTTGATATAAATTTTAGGACATCTTTAAATGATTTTGCATTCTCTGTCTTTTTAAATTTTAATTGTCAGTCATTTCACTGTGTATTTAAATAGTTAAACATGTCAAAATGTAATAGTTAACCAGTTAGACAAACACATGTCATTCAGAACTAATTTTCTTATTTATTGCAACTGTGTTTCTGTGATTTTTGCATTTTCTGGAGAAAAAAAAATAAAAGAAGAATATTGCATGTCGTTTGTGATTGGTACAAATTTTAACACATTTGTGAATGTCAGATGGCATTAAAAATAATTTTTTAACAGTCTAAATAACCTGTATTCTTCATCATTTATTAATCCATGATTGTCTTGTAAGCATAGGCGAAATTATGAAAATAACCCAGCAAGAATAACCCAGAAACACAAAAATGCAAACACATAAATGGTAAAAATTACTATATCTTGGGTTTTCTCAACAACCCCGCCTGCTGGGTTAAAATGTGTAAACCAGCATGGTTACTTTAACTCAGCATGTGTTCTGTCCAATATTTACCCAGCGCTGGGTTGCCAATTGGGTTATTTTTAACCCAGCCATTTTTAGAGTCTATTATATGTTAACATTTTATTGTTAATGCAAAACGACATGAGTGGTATTGTGAGAATCAGAATGGCAATCCTCAAGTATAGCAAATTAAAGACATACTTGCTTCAGACCATGACCATTTCATAGGATGTCATTTGTGTGTCCAGAAATGATGCTGGACCGTTTGAGAAGCTCCAAACCCAGAGCGACTGCAGCACAGGGCTGTTACTGACCACACCCCGTCTCTTCTGTTTCCATACACAAACATCAATTCATCACGGAGAACAGGGCCGAGATCAATGCAGGATTGAATTTCTATCGACTGTTCTGACGAATGATGGCGATACAAATGAATACGGAGAGTTTCTCGCATCACGGTGGAAGCAGAAGACTTTGAAGTGTCACTGCGTATGGTTAGCAGCAGCAGCAAAGCCTGAAGAGGTTATTTCATCCCATGTCACTCTAAACACATTTATCGAACCAGTGAATTGTGGCAAACATTGGGAACAGAGGATGGGTTTTATTTCTCGAGTACTGAATCTCCTGACTGGGGAAAGCAGAATGCTTTGTGTTTGCTCGCTGTGAGTGGTGTTATGCACAAGGCGTGACTGTGCTCTCTGGAGGGGTGTTATTTCTGCGGTGGGTGTTAGGAGCTCCATTCCTCTCATCCCTTCATCTCAAACGAGATTTTTCCTCCAGCCTGCAAATTAGTTCTGCAGGAGAAACAAACGAGTATTGAATTATGCTAACCTGATCCCGTCTGAGTGCTGTCTTTGAAAACAAAGTGAAATGTTTTTCCCATCCTGGCCTTGGATAACACAGCTCTCCATTTTATAAACAATTTAAAAAACTTAATTAGCATTCATTCTCATCCTGTTTAAATTGCTGCAAGGCAGCAAAAGAATAAGAGTAAAGTTTAAAGTAAGTTTGGGTTTCAAGCTTTGACTGAGTAAATAAAATGTTGTCACAGAACTGCATTACTGTTATGCCACTTGGCTGTTTTTTGACAACTTTGTATAAAAATGTAACACACGAAATAACACACAGCACAACATCTTTGCTTAGATGTAAGATTCAGCATGCAAATAATGAAAAAAGAACACAAATCAAAATGAATACGCAAATACTATGATGTCAATGTTGAAATGACAGATTTCTAGATTCTATTATAAACAATGGAAATAAATTAACTGATAAACCTTAAGCTGCCTTTCCATCTCAGACATTCATTTACGTTTGGCAAATTTCGTTCACTAGTAGCAGTTGCATGGAGCTTTCAAATTGTTTGTGAAGCAGTAGATTTACCATGGAAAAATGAATATGTATGAATACATGTACAAATATTCCACACAAAACAATATGTCTAAAAGAAAAGTATAGTACGTTGAAACTCAAATCGGATACAAAAAATTCCACATAAATTGTGCATTTGAAATAAAGCTTCGTATTTAAATTTCAAACATTTCTTTTAGTATTTTGGTTTACACAAACTTAGCACACTTCAGGCTAAAATTATTTAGTCTGAGTGGAGTCCTAATTAATTGGTAAGGTTCAATATTTAGGGTTATGCATTTAAAATAACCCCTCAATATGTGAGGTCTATCAATACTTGCTGCCATGCAAACCCTGTAAAATATGGTCTATTATATTAAAGAATAATGGGGACAGAATATGTGGCTTTGTCTTAATCAGTATGAAAAATGTAACCGAACTACAGGTGGGGGGAAATGTGTTTTATGTGGCAGATAATTACAGGGCAAATTCTCAATGTCACGCTTCACATGGGATTGATGGCTTTGTCATTATTGTTGTTGTTTTGACTCATTTCTTCCTGCAATGACAGCTGTTGCCCCCATTGATAAGTTTACTGGCAGCAAAAGATTAACTCCAAATTAGAAATGCACTCCACGGGAACTCATAATTATGAATCCAGACGCACTCCATCTCTGCCAGTCTCCTGCTACGGAGCCGTATGGGTGTGCAGGCAGAATCTGAAAAGACGCTCAAAGTCCAGCAATAGAGGCGGTGGCTTTGGTCAAGGCCATGTTTGGTAAGTCGGCTGGGTATATATGTGAAGGGGCCGGAGGACCGAAGGTCATTAGGGGGCTGATGACTGACAAAGCACATTCCTTTGTTCCTCTCTCCCACGCCACATAGAGGTGAAAGTCTGCTTTCCCACACGTTTTCAACCTCTCCTGCACAGGTGCTCGCATTCCCAGACCTGTTCCTAGTGGGGGGCTGGAGGCATCAACAAATCACAAGCCACATGGTCTATCAGAAACTGTTAGAACATCTTGAACAGACTCACAGACGATAATGGAACTGAGGGATGGGCTTTTCTGTCTACTCAAATGCTTGAGAAATAAATCAGCCAAGTAATACTCAAGGTCTAGAAGCCCGGGGTTTCATCGTTGGTCAATGTAATAGAGGAGCTATTTGTATAGTTAATGCACAATTAATAATGTTAATTTGATGTAAAAAATGTCAATGTCATTGCATTAGAAACAAAATATCAAAACAAGTGTATGTACAAATAGGTGACGCATAAGTGACAAGTGAATTTCTTATTTGAGGCGTTTTTGCAAGGTGATTTTTAATGAATGGTTGAACTCAGTTCCCCTCCAGTTCACACAGATGACCTAGCACAAACAGAGTAAACTTGGTTGGACGTTTTTGTTATCTAATGCAAAGACATATATGTAATGTAAAGAAATATTGCAAATATTTAATGCAAAGTCATCCATAAGCATGCCTGGATTTAATTCAATAGAGTTCCGTTTCAAAGAGTGTTTTCCTGTCATGTCCCCAGATTCTCTCCAAACATTGTTAAACACTGGTGCTGTCTTGGTCTGAAAAGATGCACTACCGTTCAAAAGTTTGGGGTCAGTATTTTTTTTAATTGATTTATTTAATTATTTTTTTTGTTTTGAAAGAAAATCATACTTTTATGCAGTATTGATGCATTAAATAGATCAAAAGATACAGTAAAGACATTTAAAATTCACAAAAAAATTATATTCAAATAATCCTAAAAATCCTACCACATTTTCCACAAAAAAATATTAAGTTAATAATAATAATAATAAATATGTTTCTTGAGCTCCAAGACTGGAGCAATGATGCTAAAAAATTCAGCTTTGCTATGACAGAAATTAATTACATTTTAAACTACTATAAAACAGAAAACAGTTATTTTCAACTGTAAAGTTTTTATCCAACCTCTAAAACACCTAACATTTGCCCTTCATTGTGCTTCCATGCCAAGCAGTAGCTAGGGTTTTTGGTCACGCTTCCTGTGGGTGGAGACTCATGTAATTTCCTCTGAGGCTAACATTCTCATCTCATCGTGAGCCCTGTGGTGTCAGAAGGAACAGGAACCTTTCAGAGCATGCTAGCCCCGACGTAACCCCTGCCTCCCAGAACGACCAATAAAGCTGTCTGAGTGAAAAGAGAGCCACCTAAACCAGTAAGAAAAGGCATGAAACGACTCATTAGGGAGCTGTTGCTAAGCTTCAATTAACGAAATCCCATCTTCTGTCATTAAAAGACAGAAAGCCGAACTGGTCTCCGATCAGCGGCTGCCGAGTCTTTGTTATTCCGGTCCCTGCCGCCCCCACACACACACACAGAGAGAGAGAAATAAATCACATTTACAGACCAAGCCTGCCGCTAAGTAATCCGTTATGACAAAACCAAATTCTTGTTTAGGTGTCTGATGATGTTTTAGTGCGATGGATGAGATGAGGCAGATATATGACATGCTGCATCAGCCATCTGGGAGCCCCGCGTATAGCTGCACACCACGACGGAAGAAGAAAATAGACAAATACAAAAGAGTGGCTGCTTTTTGAGCGTATGGGGACATTCATCTAGAATATTAATCCTGCCAGCAGCACAAAGGTTATTACTAAGTGTCGCTGACTGATGCGGTGCACATATATTGACCAATGATGCATGATGTGCAGCTATTATGAGGGAGAAATGTTGTTGAAACTATAGCACCGCAGAGGATTCGTCTGGTGTCCATCATTTACATAAGACGTGTCAAAGATGGAAGAACGACACTCATTTATCCCACCATAATTCAGCACTGCCTGAGGAGACACGACTAAACTGCAGTAGGTGGATTGTGATAGAGCTCGTAATTAAATGATTCCCTTCGGGAAACACCTGACATCTTAGCACCCTCAAAGTCATCAGGCAACCCTAATGAACATTATGAGGCTTAATTTTCACAATGTCACCCCACACAATACATTACCTACCTACAAGACAGGTGCTTGTCACCATCATCTTTCTTGTCATTTACCCCATGACCAGAGCGCTCGAAAGATAATTCTCTTATTTTCGCCGAGGATCCAAACAGCCTGCCAGTTCTGCACATCAGAATGACAGAGCCAAGGTAAACTGCTGTTGCCATGGTTACCAGCCGGGCTCGGCGTCCACGGATGCTCATTGCGATTTTAAGCTGCAAAAAGAACCCTGATAGAGGGCATAAATCCATACATCCACCCACATAGACACACACACACACGTTATACATACACTCGCAGAGCTCATAGTACATATGGGCTCTGAAGCACAGCTGCACATAAACACAGACACCCACACATACTCACTTACTACACTCACAGGCCTACAATGCATATGCACTGTGCACAACACTATGCAATTACTCCTGAAATGTCATCATTCAAAAATGCTCACAAACTAGAATGTGTGCCATTTTTCATGTATTCACATGCTAATACACTAGTAAAACTTTATATGGTAACTATTAATGCTTACTGGTTATTGTATTGTAATTAAAATCATTAAACGGTTCACTATCAACAGTGTGGAAAACATGCACTGCTTATTTGTAACTAAATCTTACTGTGTTTTACTTTTACTTTTAATATTTTGAATCTAATTGGCTACAATGACTATTTGGTTCAAAAAGAAGGTTCAACTCAAACAAGCAAAAGAGAAAGAGAGAAAGCCAGGGAGAGAGAGAGGCTGATGAAAGCATTGCTCATTTGCAGAAATTGATGATATTCTCATGGGATGTGTGCAGCTCTGGTGTAACGAAGGCTTTGCCTCCTGATAAATATCCTCCATATCCGAAAGAAGCTAAGTGAAACTGTCACTTTCACCTGTGTTTGAAACCGAGACATCACTTGGCTATGAACTGTTTGAACATAAAAAAAATATATGCAGGTATATCTATAGATAATCAACAGGGATGTGAATTTATCAATTCTGGTTGCAATTTTATTATCTTAATGAATTTTATATTAAGCAAAAAATATATTACTTTAATATTTTCTTAAATTTTCTTTCATTTTTTCTGTAATCGTTAATTACAACCAAACCCTGTTCTGAATGTGTTTCTTTAACAACATGTCTCAAAGTACACAATATTTCGAATTTTAAAACTGGTTAATGAATCGTTTTGACCATTTTTTAAAGCCAATTTATTTACATTTACATTTAGTCATTTAGCAGACGCTTTTATCCAAAGTGACTTACAAATGAGGACAATGGAAGCAATCAAAATCAACAAAAGAGCAATGATATATAAGTGCTATAACAAGTCTCAGTTAGCTTAACGCAGTACACGTAGCAAGGGTTTTTTAAATAATATAATAAATAAAAAGAAAGATAGAATAGAAAAAGAATAGAGCAAGCTAGTGCTAGAGGTGTTTTTTGCTTTTGTTAATTGTATAATAAATGAAAAGAAAACAGATAGAATACAAAAAGATTAGAAAGCAAG
>NW_015544334.1:492103-493641 GCF_001515605.1 Sinocyclocheilus anshuiensis | reverse complement strand
CTATAACAAGTCTCAGTTAGCTTAACGCAGTACACGTAGCAAGGGTTTTTTAAATAATATAATAAATAAAAAGAAAGATAGAATAGAAAAAGAATAGAGCAAGCTAGTGCTAGAGGTGTTTTTTGCTTTTGTTAATTGTATAATAAATGAAAAGAAAACAGATAGAATACAAAAAGATTAGAAAGCAAGTGTTAGTTTTTTTTTTTTTTTTTTTAAAGAAAAACAAGCAGCAAATGAATAGAAGGGTCTAAAAGGGACAAGTGTTGCTGTTGTTTATTTAAAAATATAATTAGAATAGAGAGTGCTATAGAGTTAGAGGGTCAAATAAAGATGGAAGAGATGTGTTTTTAGCCGATTCTTGAAGATGGCTAAGGACTCAGCTGCTCGGATTGAGTTGGGCAGGTCATTCCACCAGGAGGGAACATTTAATTTAGTCCGTAAAAGTGATTTTGTGCTTCTTTTGGATGGCACAATAAAGCGACGTTCACTTGCAGAATGCAAGCTTCTAGAGGGCACATAAGTCTGAAGTAATTAATTTAGGTAAAGGGGTGCAGAGCCGGTGGTGGTTTTGTAGGCAAATATCAATGCCTTGAATTTTATGCAAGCAGCTATTGGTAGCCAGTGCAAATTGATAAACAGAGGTGTGACGTGCATTCTTTTTGGCTCATCAAAAATTAGTCTTGCTTCTGGATTAATTGTAAAGGTTTGATAGAACTGGCTGGAAGACCTGCCAAGAGAGCATTGCAATAGTCCAGCCTGGACAGAACAAGTGCTTGAACAAGGAGTTGTGAAGCATATTCCGAAAGAAAGGGCCTGATCTTCTTGATGTTGAATAAAGCAAATCTGTAGGACCGGACAGTTTAAGCAATGTGGTCTGAGAAAGTAAGCTGATTATCAACCATAACTCCAAGGTTTCTGGCTGTTTTTGAAGGAGTTATGTTTGATGTGCCTAACTGGATGGTGAAATTGTCAAGCAGTTCTGTCTTGGCAAGGTTGAGTTGAAGGTGATGGTCCTTCATCCAGCAAGAAATGTCTGTTAGACAAGCTGATTAATAATTTATAAGAGTCATTACTACATGAATCAGACTACACTGGGTGCACAATATGTCAGACACTTTGTCTTCATGCCTCATCACGTTCAATCAGCAGTAAGGGGCATCTCTACTCATGATGTGGAGGAGAGAGCGCTCAGTGCACAGGACGGACATTAGCCGAGCCGAGCAACGACAGAAAGATAGAGATGGCGCATAAAAACAAAAGAGGAAAACGTCTGCGGGACAAAATAAGGCTTACGATAAGGCAAGAAGTAGGACCCGTGTAAATTTCGGATCAGTTTTCCAGCGCTGGAGAGAACTCAAGGAGTGGGATGGCCTGCGATCAGATGCCGAGGTTGCTTTGTTTCTTCTCGATGGGTGAGTAACATTGGTTTTGCTTTGTTTCACAAAACTAATATATGCTGGCTTTTACTTGAATATGCTCGCGTCATCTTCCCTTGTTTGTTCATCTGCAATCGTATTGTCGTTCCCTTCAGCTATCAT
>NW_015544334.1:471534-491653 GCF_001515605.1 Sinocyclocheilus anshuiensis | reverse complement strand
AAAAAGAAGGTTGCTTTGTTTCTTCTCGATAGGTGAGTAACATTGGTTTTGCTTTGTTTCACAGAACTAATACATGCTGGCTTTTGCTTGAATATGCTCGTGTGTCATGTTCACTTGTTTGTTCATCTGCAATCGTATTGTCGTTCCCTTCAGCTATGATAAAGCCACACCCTATATCTGGAGCGTCTAAACCTCCTCCACTGTCTGTTTTAAGCGTCAGCTCCCAAAGTGTGTCCGAAAAGTAAGATAATATGTTTAATACAGCAGATAATAATACAGCAGATTCCGCCATAATCGTTGCCTGGGTTGCATACGTATGTGTGGGGCGGAGCTATCAAAATAGGGGCGAGACCCTTTTAGGGTAGGGGCGGGTTTGTCTTGGTGATTTGAAATATCAACATTGGCTACCAGAAATCACTTACCCCACCTTTAACAGGAACAAAAAGTCATGCAAATCATTTAGATATAACAAGAAAGAAAGAAAGAAAGAAAGAATTGATCCTCAAAGTCCAACCAAAAAGTCTGTAGTCAGGGTAGCGCCATACTTATTTTTTTACAGGAAAGAACCTGAGGCTGTGAGTAATAGAACTACAGTGCTTTCAATGAATTGCACTGATGTTTAACAACACACCGACTGTCCAGCTGATGAAACTCATTTCTGAAAAAAAAACTCCACAAAACCGTTTTGAAAGCTGTGAGTTGTGAAAATTATGTGATCTAGGAACTTTATACAGTGTGCACCAGTGCAAGGACTGTAAGTTTATCCCTTACAGTCTTGTTTTCATCTGTGTTAAATTCAATATGGTGTCTAACCTGATTACGGTCTGAAGAAAAGAAAAGAAATAAAAAAAAAAGAGATCATGAGATTAAAAGATTGTCGTCATGTAAAGACATGAAATAAGTGTGCAGTGGATGCAGAGAGTCTTGGCCCATGAAAGACTGAGTTGATTTACGGGTGTGAAGTAGCGCTCCAGCTGGACCTTCATTTGGTGGTACAATACTTACGATACAGTCACGGCCCTGACACAACACTCCCACTCACACTATTACAATATGCTCCTGCTCAACAGACCTTCACTGATAGAGCATTCTCTTAAAGGAAGGGCCAGGAGAAGGCCACAGGAGGAGGACTAACAGCAAACCTTCACATGCACATCACTCCAAACACTTCATAACTCTCAATTCAGACTGAATAAACTTTCAGTGCACTCTGTCACTTAGTCTCTTTCCAAACTCACATCGTGGAACAACCAGCTGGTATGTGGAAGCCTGCAAACAAGTGCAGCTCCATCAGTAGATAAGGACGTTAGGGCACAGAGAGCTCAGTTTCAAGGTAATGCTGGTTGTACGACTGACAGGTACGCACTGTGTGCATTGCTACAATGTCTCTGAGCGTCAGTCTAGAGGTGAATTCCAGCCAGAATATCACTTTCCATCATTCACCGCAAGGAAATATTATCCACTGGTACAACCAACCCATTAAGTTGTTTGGACAGAAATCAATAGCTTAGATGGAGCCATGGGAATAACATTCATTAATATCTGTGTGGTCCAAAAAAAAGATCCACTTAATTTGTATTTCACTTTGCTTTCAGCAAACACAGCACAGTATTTGGCTCTACCTGCTGGAATACAACTAAACTGAGGATTATAACTGGACAGTAAAGCAATGAACACTATCTTTGTCCAGATTACTGAAGTAATCAATAACAAGTTTCAGCACCAATGTCACTCATGCTGTAGCTATACTGACTACATTGAGAATTTAGAGATGTTCACACTGACAGTGATTTGCAATGACAAAGCAACACGATTCAATTGGAGTTTAAAACTTTATGCCAATAAATTTATCAATGTTAATGACATCATCACAGTTTGCATGAACTTAAAAGGATAGTTCATTAAAAAACGCACGCACGCACGCACGCACACACACACACACACACACACACAGAGAGAGGGTCATGGGGTAAGAGATGCTTTACGAGTCAGCATTTAAGACTTTTACATTGAAAGAGACTAAAACAGAAGTTATTTTTAATAACAGCTTGTAAGACGCAGTTAACAAATACACTGAGCAGCGCTGTCATCGGAAATCACCCTTAACAGATGAAAGACAGTACTACAAAGATAATGCTTTCCTCAGCGGACATTGAAACTAATCTTTTACGTCAATATTAGATTGAGCTGAAGAATGAATGCTGTATCAGATGCGGTAATCACACTCGCTCAGTCCATCTCTCTCTCACAATACTCTACATAACACAGTGAGCTTTTAATTAATACAATACGTTTTTAATGAAACATCTCAATGTTCCTTCGTTACTAGCTCTAAAGTAACGTTTTCGAATTAGTAACGGAGGCTTCAGCTCAGCTGTTAAACTGTCAAACTGAGATTTGAATATGTGGCGGAAGGAAGTAGTTCCACACAAAAAGGTTTTTAAAGACACTCCGTTGTTGTTTTTCATATATATTTACACTCGTGCCATCGAACTGTTGTATAAACACAATATCACTCTCATACTCGAGCGATACCGGCTCTATATCAGCGGCTGTGATTGCCTCCGGCACTTGGCCTTCGGCCTCGTGCCTCTGGCATAATCACAGCCATGCTGATATAGAGCCGGTATCGCTCTCGTACTCGAGTGATATTGCTCATATAACAGTGACATTGGAGGCCCAATTCGGTATTAATAAATACTATTCATACGAATAACAATTGTAATATTAATAACCTTATTAATAGCATTACTATCAGTAAAGCAGATAGCCATGAATGCAACGTTAAGCTTTTTCTCCCCTATAGAAAACCACAGGCTATAGAAAACGCTTAAGGGAGGCTAATGGACGAAGATGGTATAAAACCAAAAAATTGTACACAGTTAATTAATAAAATATAGCCTAGCACAGGAAAGCAGACAAGCCCAGAATAGAATAAGCCAAAACCTAATTTAAAGCGAAACAAAGTATGGGCTCACGTACTATATGAGTTATAGTAAACATAAAGTAAAAATGCACCTGTAAATCAATTTAAGGGAGCAAATATTGCCCCTTATTGGAAAAGGTGTGACTGCGGTCTAAGTGGCGGTACTCAGAAGAATGTTAGGCTGAATGCCCTAGGGGGTACGCCACTGTAAAAAGTTTGAGAACCAGTGGCTTGTTGGATTACTGGTTTACTGCGTTGATTACCTGTAGTATATTTTTAATAAAATATAAAATTTGGGCTTTTTATATCTCTGTCTTCTTATATTAAGTCACGTACATTAAGCGCGTTTTTCTATGGGGAAGAAAATGCTTATCATGCAATTCAGCTCATATGGGCTTCTCTGCTTGCAAGTACACAGAATATATTGTTAACAATTTCTATAGCATATTTGTTTTTTTTTTGTTTTTTTATCACCATCTTCATTAAACCGCGTTTTCTTTATGGGAGGAAAAGGCTTCTGTTCATATTCTGGGCTTACCTGCTTTCATGTATATTTTATTAATAAACTGTATACTGAATTCGGCCTTTTTATACCACTGTCTTAGTCCATTAATTAAGCGTTTTCTTTCTATGGGGGATACACTTAACGTGCAATTTACCGGGTTACGTTCATATTCTGGGCTATTCTGCTTGTCTGTATGCTTTATTAATAAGGTGTGTACTGAATTTAGTCCTCCAGTGTTTTACGTAAGCATGCACTGACTATTTCGTCCAAGTTCAAAATAAAACTCTATGAACCGCTCCATTGAGAACGTACGAACCAATACAATCTGTAAAGTAAACAGGAAGTGCTTGTCCGAACTCAACTAGTTTTGCGAGAGAACGCAAAAGTTTTGCGAGGGAACGCAAAAGTTTTGCGGGAGAACGCAAAAAATCTGAAAAATATTTTTTCCTCCCACCCCAAGCTTTTTCACTCACTCTGAAAAACTCATAACCAACAGCTTCGTATCCTACTGACTTCCATTGTATTTTTTAAAAATAAAGTCATATTGGAACAACATGAAGGTGACTAAATTATGACATAAATTATGATCTTTTCATGGTATGGTCACAGTTAATATTGTTCAGGTGATTTTTCACATTAAAAATCCAGTTATTTCAATAGGAATCCAAGTGATCTGGAATTTCATGAGAGAGTAACAGATTTCCCTATGCACATTCTGCAATGGGTTCAACTCGGTCATGTGTATTAACTAAAGGTTGACCAACTGATCGGATTTGCAGATTAATTGGCACTGATAACCGATTGCTGGAACAACTGGTCATTGGCAAAAAAAAACGATAGTTTTTCTGGGTTGAATCAGTTGCTGGAGTGGCTGTACTGTACGTTTTCATATCATTACAGTAATTAATTTGTTGACTAGATGCTGCAAGTCCTACCCAATGTTTTTAATGTCATGATAGTTTATATCCAGTTGCTCACTTTTATGCATTTGTTATCCAGCAAAGTTGCATATTTAAATCTAATGATATGGTATTTTGATATGTTCATGCAGCCGACAGAAACAAACCAGAAATGCATCCCATTTCAGTTCTCTTTTTATTGTCACTGTAATATATATTTAGCTATTTTTATTAGATGATCATCAAGCGTTCTAAATAAGAAGCAAATAAAGTGGGAGAGAATACATAGAATATAGCCTACTTAATGTAATTTGCCAGTGAAATTTCTCTAAACTGACAGCATCTTATTTGTGAACACTCCATGAAAAGCCTATTTAGGGGGTGCTCCGAGTATAATTGCATATTTTACTATGGAAAAAATAAATAAAAATAAAAATCTCTGGCCACATCAGGCTGTTATTGACCAGCCACTGTGGTTAATGAAGTTAATTTCATAGTCTGCTGATACAGTTAGACACTATTCGAGTAAGAACGTCTAATGGCGACCACAGCACTGCGACCTTCAGTCAGTGATTTAATTGCTGTCAGTATGAATGGCCCATTACAGATCAGTCATGCACTAAAAGAGAAACACTAGGCTGGACTGGTCTACTGAGAGCCCTGCTTCCCAATCTGGTCATGTACAACAGCCACCCCACCTGAAAGATGAGATGCAGAACTGAAGAAAAATATTCAAGTCACAATAAATGAAGGACATGCTACTGGCGTATGAGGTTAAAGCTTTCAGAAATGCAGACCCACCAGGGTATAAAACCACAAAGCAAAACATATTTCGTCCATAATTTGCTGAAGGTCATAAAATTAGGACTGCTCTCATTTGCATAACGTTCCCAAAGTAAATGATCTTCATTATGTGGTAAATTGACTCAATTGTTCATAGTTAATTGACCTGTCCGTGTCTAGCACTGTGCGAGCACTAACAGCTGCGATGACGAGCGCCACCCACATGAGTCACCGTTCAAGTATTACTGCACTCCCAAAAGCCCTTTATTGCGTGAGGCATGCTAATGAGACCGTATTTAACAAAACACCCGTACATCATCATCTGGGTATAATCTTGACCTCTAGACTTGACAGAAACAAAAACATGTCACCCGCAGAGTGCTAACTGTGTTGTAGCATGTGACAAATTAATGAGAATTATATGCTCTGAATGTGATTGTGAAGGGATGTACTGTATGTGGGCATCTGGTGATGTTGCGGTGGGTGTATGTGTGTAGCCGTCTCACCAGAACTCTGCCAGTAAGGGTCTGTGCTGAGATCATGACCCCCGCCCAGTCTTTGACTGAGGTCATCCAGCCCACCTCGCTGGCTGGGGCGTCATCTTTATCATTCGGGTTCTTCGGTTGGCCATCAGCCTGACTGTTCATAGGGTTATTCACCTTCTGAGCCTCCTGGGGAAAATAAAAGCACACATACAGCAAAGTAAGCAACAGGATAGTTTGGGATACTCGCAAACATGCTGTTAGAAACAGTCAATCAATCCTACAAACTATGGCTGATGTATTAAATATTCACATAGTATTTGTAAGAATTTTGCTGGTTTTATAAAATGTGACCCATGCTGGCAAAATGAGTCAGAATGTGCACTGGCTAATTTTGAGTTGCAAGCAAAAATTTTTGTCAAATTTGAAGTTTTCACCTAAATTAGTTCAGTAAGCCCTCGTCTAGTGATCCAAATGCTCCAGATAGTAATTGAACATTTAAAAGTAACTTTATTTGTACATTTTATGAGAGGAGTACATTTTCTCTGCTCGCTTCTTGCGCTGATTGACATCCGAAGCGCTCGCATAAAAGGTGATTCTGCCAGCACGCAATCCCGATAAATATACACATATACACAGAATTATAGTATTTAAGTATTTCTGCAAAACATAATCAGTTATGTCTTAAGTGAATGTTGCTCCAAATAAGAATTAAACATCTAAAATTATCTTTATTTGTACGTTTTATGAGAGGAGTACCTTTTCTCCACTCGCTTCTTGCTTCTCGTATTTAAGTATTCACAAACATAATCTGTTATGTCTTAAGTGAACGTTTGGGGAACTGTTGGGGAAAAACATTGGATGTGTAACATTATATTAAATCAGTTTATTACAGTAGGTCTTAATATATAGGCCATCTGTCTCATTAATGTTAATAAAACAATAAAAGAAAAGAGGGAATCACTTGCTGTTCTTGATTGAACTGTTTTTGTAGATTTAATAATCTATTTGTAATGAACACACTGAAGTGATTTTTACATTTGATTATTTGTTTTTCTTACTTAAATGCTTTTGTTTAGATGTAACATGAAAAATGCATTTGTTTCTTATAGGTTATTTGTTCTACAGTTTTTTTATTATTTATTTATTATAATTTTTTTATTATTTATTATTTATAATAACAAAGATAAAATAAAAATAGCTATATTGTGATTATTAATTATTATTAAGAAATAACCTGCAGGAAAAGATGCAATGGTGTTTTTCTCAAAATTGATATTGCTGACTCCATCGACATTATTTTGAAGGTCTTTTAATGGAGAATGTGAAAATAAAAATATAGTTGCATGTAATTATACACTCTTCACTTATTACTAGGAGTGCTGAAATTAATCGTTGCCGAAATAGAATTGTTGCTGTCAAGAAAAAAAGAGAAAAAAACCAGCAGTTGTGAGTGGGGTGGCCAACCCTAGCTCCGCCCCTGCGTTAACTGCGTTAAATATTTTTAACACTGTTAAACTGAAAAAATTAATCACCTGCGTTAACACACTAATTTTGACAGCACTAATATATAAGTTGACAAGTAGACTTAATTTTCCAGATCACCCAGCCTTAATAGAAACCCAGGACACTTACTGATTCATTGTGTAAATCAAGTGTAAAAAAAATAAATAAATAAAAGCATACACAAAAAAGGCATAATCTAGAATGCAAACAGATGACATAATATTTCACTGTGTTATGAGTGCTAATTTAATTAGTTATTTATGTAAGCTTCAGAAAAAGTAAAGAAATTATAAATTCACTGAGGTTTTAGAAACTTTGGAGTTCAGTGTCAGAAACTGCATTCATAACACACTATTTTTGCGTTTCTACAGCTTGACTCATGCTATAGTTTGACAGGCTGAGACCTACATCACGTTAGACATCAAACCCGCTGTCAGGTTTCTGACAGCTGGGAGAGGCCTAAGATGAAGCAGCTAGGGGAGGTCTTTTTTGAGGCCCAGTAAAAGAGCATCTCTCAGACTGCCTGACGCACACAGCGTGGCTGGCGGTGTGTAGGCCGAGGCAGGGACAGCTATGATTCACAGGCTCAGGGAGTTGCCGTGGGATTCTGGGGTTACATCCGCAGGGCTAGGCAACACTTCACAGTCAGGTGGGTGGATGAAACTACAGCCATCATGCGCTCTGTGGTGCAGCCTGATGCTTTAGAAGCTGCGCTGGAGGAATCGCTCATATTCAACTGCAGGGAACTGGCAGGGAACTAACGCACTTGAGCTATGATGCATAAATAACAACAGGTAATACTCTAATTTCTGCACAACACTCTTTTGAACATCTCTGTCTGCTCAGTAGGGTTGGGTACCGAACTCGGTACTTTTAAGGGTACCGAGCAAATTGCGTCGGTACTACCAAGTACCGATTCACTTTAAATTAATCGGTGCCAGATTTCGGTACCTGAGAAAGCATCTGGGCACATACGCTACAGAGAGAGAAAGAGAAACCCTGTGACGTGATGTCTCAAAATTAAATGATAAAAATTAATATTACAACCAGATTAATCACTTAATTGTAGAAAAAATAATACAATGATTAGCCCATTAAAAAATGTTTTAAAGGAATATTCACACAATTTTTCTTGCATGTATTCATTTCAATAGTAAACCTCAGCTTGTTTGCCAAAAAATAAGTGTTTAATTTTCATTTGATTTAAAATTAATGTTTAATGCCTTCATTTGATTTTTAGAAAAATTTTAACAAGAATTTATGGGGAAAAAAGAAAGAAAAAGTTTGTAGGGCCCTATTGTTCAAAATGTTGAAATTGAGTTACGGACGTGAAATTTGCAGTCAAAACCTGAAATAACTATAAATTCTCATAAATTATATTTATTACCAATATATTGAACCATCTCTTCATGTTTTTCTAAACCGCTTAAAATGGAGTCCAGACATCAGAAAAGTATCAATCTATAAACCTGTTTGTTTTATATTTTAAATGAGGGAAAAACACATGCGTTATGGACGTGACAAAAAAAAGACACGAGTTTCTGGGAGACAACATATTTTGTAGACTTTCTGCGATTTACAATGCACAATCCAGAAGCTATTTACAAAGCATAAAATATCAATTTTGTTTAAATTTTCGTTTTTGTGTTTCACAGGAAAAATCAATGTTACGCACGTGACATCTCTCCGTTACAGACATGACCGTTCTGAAAGTGGAATTTATCAGACTATGAAAACGCCTATAAAAATGCTTTAAAACTTTAACAGAGACGTCTAGTGGGTATTTAATAGGGCTGCCCCCCACTAAAGATTTTTCTAGTTAACTAGTCGTTCGTCTAAGCCATTAGGTTATTCAACTAATCGCGCATTTATAGTAAATCAATAGGCCTACTAATCCATGATGAGCTTCAATATATTCCGCGCTCAAGCACACATATAAAGTTTGCCACAAAGCACAGGCAAAAGTAGCCTAATGATTATTAATGTATAGAAAAAGGGGACATTTTAATTATTTATTAATAAACTAATGTTTTCATCTCGGCTGCAAGATGAAATTCACGGTGCTGACTCTCATCTCCACAGTAGCCTACTGGATGTGCCTTTAGAGAGAAATGCAACCATCATACATAATCAGGGAGTGTTTAATTTTGTTTTTAATTGGTTAGTTTAAAAGTAGACATTTCAACATTTATATAGATATATTTCTCTATGTGAGACACACATTCTGAGTTTTGGTTCTTTTTGGAGACGCGCTCCAGTTCACAGAGAGAGAGAGACGGCAGAAACGCATCCTGTTTGTTTTCGTTATTTTACAAAAGCACAACGTTTTGTTGTTATTATGAATTTACATAAATAAAATCAGTTTTGAATTGATTTTAAGTTGTTTCATTATTAGGAAAAAAAATGCAAGTGATCGCGCGGGCGCCTCCCTTTTTAATGCATGCGCATTAATATTTTGCACAAACATTTGAACACGGGCTAAAAATATAGCACATTTATAGCCTATAGGTTAAAGATAGAATTTGGAATCCACATTAAAATAAATCCTCACCAGTCTACATCCGAGACAGGTGCAGTTATAACCTATAAATTGAAGGCTATTTGACGTTTTAAAATGATCTAACTGACCAGCGCCCTCCAATTCGTTGATCATATTGTTGATCAAGATTAAACGGATGCCGCTGAAAAAAATGTTTTAATGACTTGCTTATGCATTAAATAACTGAGATACAAAACAGGTTAAGTAAAATATTCTAAATATATGACAGGCCTTTTGTAAAAATATAGGCTATACGAATTTATACGACTAGGAAATGCGTAGGCCTATAAAATGATTTAAAAACTTTAACAGAGATAGAGGGTATTTTCATAGGGCTGCCCCCCACTAAAGATTTTTCCAGTTAGTAGTCGTTCATTTAAGCCATTACTAATCGCACGTTTATATTAAATTAACATAATACTCCATAATTCCGCGCTCAAGTACACGCATAAAGTTTGCCACAAAACACAGGCAAAAGTAGCCTAATGATTATGAAAAAAAATTAGACATTTTAATTATTTATTAATAAAATAATATTTTCTGAGTCCCTGTCGGCTGCAAAGATGAAATTCACGAAATCTCCACTGGACGCGCCTTTAGAGAGAAATGCATTCACAGATTATATAATCAGGGAGTAGCCTATTTGATTTCATTTTGAATTGGTTCGTTTGAAAGTAGACAAGCTTTCTTTAGATATATTTCTCATGTAGCCTATGTAAGGCACCCCAATTTTAAGTTGTTTCATTATCAGGAAAAAAATGCAAGTGATCGCGCAGGCTCCTCCCTGTCATGCTTAAGCATTAATTCTTTTCCGCACAAACATTTGAATATGAATAATAGACTAGAGCACATTTATATTAGGTTAACACTAGAGTGTGGGATCCACATTAAAATAAATAAAATAATTAATAAATAAAATAGATGCAGTTATAACCTACAAATTGAAGGCTATTTGACGTCTTAAAATGATCTAATAACGGCCGAAGCCGCTGCAATTCATTGATGTTGTTGATCAAGATTAAATTGTCGCAGTCATAAACTTGTTTTAATGACTCTCATAAACTTGTTTTGATAAATCGCTATGCATTAAATAATAAAGATACTAAACAGGTTAAGTTAAATATGCTGAATATATATTGTACAAATATTTATAAAATGTTAGACTGCGAATAAGATTACAGTTTCACATTTTGCATCTGCATAACATAGTGAATTATTTTAACATGCAATGATACAAAATAAAACCAAACAATATTTGTAATGAAGAAAAAATATTTAGACAAATAAGAATGAATGATGTTACTCCACAGCACATCTCTTGTGCGTCTCACTCGGCAGCATGCGCGCCGAACACGCAAAATCTTGCTCTCTGCTTGAATGCAGCGCAGATAGCGACACAAGTTATTTGAAACACATAAAATGTTTAAAGAAGATAATGTTGACAATTAACATTATGACATTTGAAAAAGTTTTGTCGATGTCTACTTCCAGAGTTTAGCTTCAACCTTGATCAAACATAATGGTTTTCGTAAACCAGGCTACAATAGTCCAAATATAAGTACTTATTATAAGTGTACCATAGTGATTCGGAATAAGACAAAAACGCGGTTTGGAAGATGAATTCATGATGTACTCGCTCATTATATACATTTTGCAAATTTTGAACACAGAAAAAGTTACATAGTGCTGCTTTAAAACCACCTTGAGTATTTTAATTAAGTATATTTATAATCCATTGCTAATCAACACAGCCTTTATTACAGTATAGAATATATTTCTGCGTCATTCTGTGATAAGAAGCCACATCAGATGAGGAAAGAATTTTTTTTAAACATTTGTCTGGTGTTGTGGAGTAAAAGCATGTTTTAATGTTAATTTTTTGGACAACAGGTTTAGAAATGCTCCTCTTTACAAGATATTACAAGGGAAGATACTCGGCGTGTGTTGCTTTTTCAGATGCACGCGTTTCCTCATCTTAGCGTGCAGATTCAGGGACACACACAAACAGAGCCAGCTTGGAAAGAAATAAAATGCACAGAAATTATTTAAAAGCAAAAACCAAAAAACGCTCTGATTTTTCTGTTGTTTGTTTTGAATACTGCGCGTGGACAGAGGCGTCATCAGGTTTTTGCATAGTTTAGAGTGACAAATCGTATCAGCATACTTTGAGGTCAAAATGCATACAGGTTGGCAGGTCTGCTGAAGACAGGAGTAATGATGCTGAAAACTCAGCTTTTCCATCACAGGAATAAATTACATTTTAAAATATATAAAAAAAGAAAAGAGTTATTTTAAATTGTAATCTTTCACATATATCAGTGTTTTTACTGTATTATTAATCTAATGGTGAGCACAGGTAACTCATTTACAGATTTTACAAATCTTACCAACCTCAAACTTTTCAACAGTATTGATTATTTTTCTTTAGCCATTTGTTGAATGCCATAGATTTTTACACAAAGCAAAAAGTCTGTGTTTAATGTGTTCGCTCTGATCACAGAGCACGTGAACGTGACCCATAATTACACCTGAAGAAGCAGGATGTAGGATCATCTGACAAAGTGTCTTTTTAAACTGTTTTTAAGAGCTTACAGGAGGCTTAAATGACAGAGATGTCTAAGATTCAGCCTATAGGACTGGCCTGGGTGTGGGTGTTAGGTCAGACTTAAGGACGTGAACACATCCCTGGAGGAAGTATATCACTCTGGTGCTGCCACAGAGGATGCTAAGCTGTGATGGAAAGATATATGGTTCAGATGAATACAAAACTAATGAGAGCCTCAGGAGCAGAGAAACACTTCTGTCAACCAGTGGGAAGAACAAAACACACATGCATCAGTGATATAAAACTAAACTCCAGGATAAATGAAAACCACTAAGCATTAATGATCTACTTGCTCACTGCAGGCTTACTTGTTACAGGTGCTGCTAGCAGAAGGTATCAAGGAAAATGGAATGGAAAGTAAATTTTGGATCCTGAGTATAGATAACAGACTGAAACCATGAACAGAAAAAGCTGCCCAATAAAAACAGAGGTGTGAGTGTCATCCCAGGACAGATATATAGCCTGTCTTCAGGCCATTGTTACGTCATCGTACGTATTCTTGTGTATGCCTGTAGTGTGTCTCTATTGTTTCTGCTTTCCTAGGTTAAGTAGCAACACCTGTTGTTAACCAGCGTTCCTGAGTGTCAACCTCCGCTGATTCGCTCTTGCAACTGTGTGCCCTACCAGTTTCCCAGTGCTTGAGGGGCGGGAGGTTTTTCCTCCATCTCTCTTGCGAAGAGTCCCTGTCGCCTGTTACAGACATGTGATTTCCTTTTTTTTGTTTGTTGTTGATTGTTATAGGACTCTTTTCATTGAACCCCTGAGTGCAGGGCAAGTTGTTTCATGTTTTGTTTCGCTATTTTCTCAATTCTTTATATTTTAATTTAAGGAAGCTGTAGGGAGGTGGGTGCCATTTGTTTTATGTACTTTTTCTCCTGTTTATAGGTAGTAAGGGAGGTAGGTTTAATATTGTCTTTTGTTTGCATCGTTATTTTGTGTTTAGGTTATTTAGTTTACTAAAATAGTTAGACCTATTTTTGTTTGTTATTTTGGCCATTACCCCCTCCTGAATTTAATTGCTTCCATGTAAGATCTTCCGTTTTCTTTGTTACTGTTTTTCCTATGTTCCCTAAATAAATCTTTTTTGCTTGATTTATGGTTCGGGTGTTGATTCAGTGCTGGGACGGGAGACAGGGGCTCTGAAGACGTACAATTTGTTTAATTCATTTGAATTCTTTATTTATTTAATTTCATCTGTTCCTTCTCCTCTACCCTAGACAGGAGAGTTCGTAACAGAATTGGGGGCTCGTCTCAACAAAATTTATAACTTTGCGTAAAGCAGGCAAGTTGGGATGTCGTCGACGTAGAAGCTTGTTCATTTATAAATAACGCCGCTCGATTGATTATGGTTACAAACATTGAAATGGGTAAGTTATTTATCTTTTTGGCTGTTTTTGAATTCCTTAAGGGGGGAGGAGATCCATATATTGGTGAGATAGTATGGATTTTGATTTGATTAGGTTCACATTGTCTCCAACTTTTGAGGAATTTAATCGGTGTAGGAAAAGTGACCTGTTGTTAATAGCTGACTTCTATCATATGTCCATTTCTAGAACGGCGAGAAAGCAAGAGATTAAAGACAAATTGTATAAGAGGTTAGTGGAAACTGCTGTTTTTCCAGAACAGGTGCGTGAAATGAGTGGAGAGATGGAGCCGGCTTCTGATGAAGTGAGTTCAGCTGGTATGGATAACGAGGTATCGTATTCTGATCCTAAAGTCGCGGTTCAATTAAAAGAACTTGATCTTGCCTTAAAAAAACAAGAACATGAGACTCAATTGCTGCAGATTAATGCTCTCGAAATTGAATCGGATCGCGATATAAAACTCCATAGACTAGAAGTTGAGCTTCATACATTACGTAACCGGCCTAGTCCTTCACCTCGTTCTAGTCCGCCCTCTTCTGGCCATTCGGATTCTGTGCATTCCGTTTTTGATGTCAGTAAGTATGTAAAATTGGTACCACAGTTTCGTGAAGCTGAGGTTGACTCCTACGAGCTTACGAGCTAGTATCAGAAGCCTACCATCAGAAATTCAGGGAACATTCAAAAGCAGCCAAACAAACCTTTGTAGAGTTCGCTAGAGAGAAAAAGGGTTCTTTTTGATAAGTGGTGCGCTGCTAGTAGGACTGAGACTTTTGATCAACTTCAGGAACTTCTTTTATTGGAGGATTTTAAAACTTGTATAGCAGAAAACATTGTAATGCATATAAATGAGCAAAAGGTAACAACGCTCGCAGATGCTGCTGTGATTGTCGATGAGTTTGTTCTTACGCACAGAACAATTTTTCCCTCTGTACGTCAGGCCAAAATTACGCCGTTGGTAGTGAATGAATCGCGCAGAGAAACGAGTAGAGTGTGCCGCTCGAAGTCCGATTTCTCTCATAAGCCGAAAGGTTCTGAAGAACGGCAAGTTTGTTTTTACTGTTTAGATCCAAACCATCTCATTTCAGAATGCAAGGTCTGGAAGCAAAAATCGGCTGGTGCAAAACCTAAAAATGTGGCATTTGCTCATTCTGTGGCATTATTAGAGCGAGTTGGTTTGTGTTCAGAGATCGAAGTATACAAACCTTTTCTTATAAATGGTTTTGTTTCTCTTCCTGGTAGTGGAGAGAAAAAAACCTGTTCTTATGCTCCGTGACACCGGTGCTGCCCAATCGTTTATTTTGGAGAATGTGTTGTCGTTTTCTGAGCAGACCTACTCTGGTGCTGATGTATTGATTTGCGGAATGGAGCTAGGCTGCATTAATGTGCCGCTACATAATGTTCACCTTGTCTCTGATTTGGTTTCAGGTTTGGTTAAACTCCGTGTTCGTGAACAGTTACCAGTAGAGGGTGTAAGTCTTATCATTGGTAATGATCTGGCCAGTGGAAACGTCTTCCCTTTCCCAGTCGTTTCTACTAACCCTGAGCTGGATGATCAGTCTGGTTTAGCATTTAAATTTCCTTCCGTTTTTCCAGCATGTGTAGTGACACGGGCACAGGCAAGAAAATATGAGGATGTAGTGGATTTATCTAATTTGTTTCAAGACTCCTTTGACTCAGTACAGTGTGAACTGTCAGTCAAACCTGAAAATTTGAGGGAGACCAAGGATTTTTCTAACCCAACTGACCTTTCTTTTTGTGTAGGGAAACAACAGTTAGTTGCTGCTCAGAGATCTGATCCGTCTCTGAATAGCTGCAGAGAACTTGCTGTGGATTTAAATACCATTCCAAAAACTGGTGTGTCTTATTTTTGGGATGGTGAAGTGATGATGCGTAGATGGACACATTTATTGGCAGGTGAGGCTGATTGGAATACTATGTATCAAATTGTTCTACCTTCAAGTTACCGGTCTCAAGTTTTAAGACTTGCACATGAGCATTTCCTTTTGGGACATCTTGGCATAACCAAGACGTACAAAAGAATTGGCAAGCACTTTTTTTGGCCTGGTTTAAAGTCCAGTGTATCTCAGTTTTGCGGCTCATGTAACGCTTGTCAGGTAGCTGGGAAACCCAATCAGGTGGTTCCTTTAGCGCCTTTGCAGCCTATTCCTGTTATAAGTGAACCTTTTGAGTGTCTGATAATTGACTGTGTTGGGCCATTGCCTAGGTCTAAATCAGGACATCAATATGTTTTAACAATTATGTGTGCAGCCACTCGATATGCTGATACGATTCTCTTGCTATCACTAAAAGCCAATGTTGTAGTGAAGGAGCTAGTGAAGTTTTGTTCCATTTTTGGCCTACCTAGGCTTATTCAGACTGACCGGGGAACTAATTTTACTTCCAAAGTGTTCCAGCAGGTAGCAAAAGAGTTGGGTGTTAGTCATCGTTTGTCGTCTGCATATCATCCTGACTCTCAAGGAGCGCTTGAGCGCTTTCATCAAACTCTGAAAACCATGCTCAGAACTTATTGTGTGGAAACTGAGAAAGATTGGGTGGAAGGTCTGACCTCTTAATGTTTGCAGTAAGAGAGACCGTACAAGAGTCAACGGGTTTTAGTCCCGCGGAATTAGTATTTGGTCATACTGTTCGCGGCCCACTAAAATTGCTTAAAGAGCATTTACTGTCTAAACAATCCTCGCCCACATCTGTTCTTGAGTATGTGAGTTCATTCCGTGAGAGACTTCATAAAGCTTGTGAAACCACAAAATCTCATCTTACCTCTGTGCAGTCCAAAATGGAATTTTGCTTGTATTGTGTCTCCCCTGACTGATCTTCTCAGTGCCTCTAGGAGTTTTGTGTGGACTCCAGAGTGTGAATGTGCATTTCTAGCTGCTAAAGACATTCTCTGTAACGCCCCAGTTCTCTCTGCACCAAATTTTGATGTACCTTTCAAGTTACAGGTCGATGCCAGTGCTATGGGGGCAGGAGCGGTGCTGATGCAGGAGGATGCTGGTGGTGTGGATCATCCTGTATCCTACTACTCAAAGAAATTTTCAGAAGTGTCAGCTTCATTATAGTACCATCGAGAAGGAGGCTCTAGCTTTAATGCTAGCTTTACAGCACTTTGAGGTTTATGTGGGTGGTAGCAGCACTCCTGTAGTTGTATACACTGACCACAATCCACTTATATTTTTGTCCAGAATGTATAATACCAACCAACGGTTAATGCGCTGGTCTTTAATACTCCAGGAATACAATCTAGACATCAAAAAGGTTCTGAGAATGTAGTGGCAGATGCCTTATCTAGAGTGCATAGTATTGTGGGTTAATGATGTTGATTTACAAAGTGGATTTGTAAATTTAAGTGTGGGGGTGTTACGTCATCGTACGTATTCTTGTGTATGCCTGTTGTGTGTCTCTATTGTTTCTGCTTTCCTAGGTTAAGTAGCAACACCTGTTGTTAACCAGTGTTCCTGAGTGTCAACCTCTGCTGATTCACGCTTGCGACTGTGTGCCCTACCATAAAAGCCGGGTAGTTCTCCAGTGTTTGAGGGACGGGAGGATTTTCCTCCATCTCTCTTGCGAAGAGTCCCTGTCGCCTGTTACAGACGTGTGGTTTCCTTTTTTTGTTTGTTGTTGAGTGTTATAGGACTCTTTTCATTGAACCCCTGAGTGCAGGGCAAGTTGTTTCATGTTTTGTTTTGCTATTTTCTCAATACTTTATATTTTAATTTAAGGAAACTGTAGGGAGGTGGGTGCCATTTGTTTTATATACTTTTTCTCCTGTTTATAGGTAGTAATGGAGGTAGGTTTAATATTGTCTTTTGTTTGCATCGTTATTTTGTGTTTAGGTTATTTAGTTTACTAAAATAGTTAGACCTATTTTTGTTTATTATTTTGGCCATTACCCCCCTCCTGAATTTAATTGCTTCCATGTAAGATCTTCCGTTTTCTTTGTTACTGTTTTTCCTATGTTCCCTAAATAAATCTTTTTTGCTTGATTTATGGTTCGGGTGTTGAATCAGTGCTGGGACGGGAGACAGGGGCTCTGAAGACGTACAATTTGTTAATTCATTTGAATTTATTTATTTTCATCTGTTCCTTCTCCTCTACCCTAGACAGGGGAGTTCGTAACACCATATATCAGAGACCGGCATGAAGGTTTTTGAAGAGACTGGCACCACAGGAGATCCAGACATGACCATCTGGCTCCAGACGGCTCCAGAAGTTGACCACCGGCCCAGGCATACTGAGCAAAGGTTACAGACAGCCCATAAATTTAAATTTAAATTTGTAGTTAAAGCTATTGTACAGTGATTGAGAAACTATTGCATAAATTACACTTGAAAATGAAAATTGTTCAGTTCATCTAATATTATATATTAGATTCATCAATCTGTGTTTCAAAATTATATCAATTTTACTTTAGAGTAGGGCTGGGCGATATATAAAAAAAAGTGATATCTCGATATTGTCAATTTTTACCATATTCAATATATATCTCGATATGTTTGCATTTGCTTTTAAATAATAAAAAACATGATTTTCTTTTGCCCCCATTAAAAAAACAACAAAAACAATTTAGATAGAACAGCTATTGTTACGAAGTAAATACAAAATGTTTAGTGCAAATTTAAGCAGTTAAAAAAAAATCTAGACCAAGTGATCACTTACTGCTTTTTATTAAATGAACACATGTATATGTAACTGAAGTAGTGCAAAACAAGTACAGAAAATGCATTCCGTCAACTTTTTAGTGCATGCAATTCACAATTTACACTGGGCAACTGGGGGAAATAATTAAACTGTATTTAAAGTATTAAAGTATTTTTTACAAGTTTTTAGCTAAGAATACAAGTCTGTCTACTGTCTCTGGTTTAAGAGAAGCTCTGTGGCATGAAACTATGTTCCCACTGGCACTAAAAACCCTCTCAGATGGGGAGCTAGTTATACATGGTTTATTTTACCTCATCTAGTGTACTGATTCATTATAGGCTTTATATACCGTATTGGCACGAATATAAGACGACCCTGATTATAAGACGACCCCCCTTTTTCCAGATGTACCTTTTGGAAAAGTCTTTTTAAAAACCAAATCTTGTTTTTTCTCAGTAAAACACATTTTGTCTTCAATTATTTTCACATTGCATATTTTTCCTATTTTAATTTTTGTTTTGAACGTATGGTAAAAACTGGTAAAATTTACCAACAATCACATCTAAAAAATATACACTGTCTTCAATTATTTTCATATTGCATATTTTTCCTATTTTAATTTTTGTTTTGAAAGTATGGTAAAAACTGGTAAAATGTACCAACAATCACATTTAAAAAATATACACTTTTTGATGCATTTAAAAAAAAACAGGTAGCCCATCTGAATTAGGACATTTAGGCTATCCATCTAATAGTAGCCTACCAAAATCTTATTAACAGTAGAAGTTAAATCTTACTGTAGTCTTCAAATCTGGGTACTGTCTTACGTTTTAAAATCACAAAGGGAGTTTGGTCCCATCAGGCTAACGTGACAGTCACGACTCGTGCAGCTGTAAGGTTTTCTTATTCTTTTGTTTTTACTCGCAATCTTTACAACACGCATTACATTACGTATTTCATGGCACACTCGTTTTATGCGTATTTGGCGCCACCTATTGTTGTGGGTGTATTATTGACATGTCAAAGTCTAGACCCTGAATATAAGACGACTGCATTTTTTCAGATGTATTTCCAAGAAAAAAACATTGTCTTATATTAGGGTCAATACGGTATATATGTGTATATATATATATATATATATAAATACAAAAATATATATAATATATATATACACATATATATATATATATATATATATATATATATCAGGGCTGCACGATATATCGAAATTATCGAAATGTAAATATCGCAATATGCATATCGCAACGGCATGTTTGCAAAAGGTCAAAGTTTTAGTTCGACGCATATTAGCAGAGAACTGCTTGACATTAAAAAGAGTTAAGTGCAATGTTGCAGAAAACAACTCTTTGCCATCTCGTCTTGCTGTTTGACTCGCACCTGAAGCGCGCGTACAAGCCGCATCTCGCGCAGCGTCTCTTCTGCCGCACACGTGCAAAGCGCACACACAGAGAGATGCGTTTCAGACCGAGTTGATTCATCTTTCGCATCTCCTCCTTGTGTTTGAACAGACACATACACACAGAATTATGTCAATAGTACCCGTCTCGACGATCATTCTCGTAAATGCAGTCGGTTATGTTTTAAATGAATGTAAACAGCTGAGAAAGAAATCGGATGTGTATCATTATACTGGATCCGTGCAGTCGGAATGTTAATAAACAACAAAACAGCTATAACAAAGATTAATCTAAATTTAATTCATACATTGAACACTATGCAGTGTTATTTTACACTTAATTATTAAATGTCTGTACCTGAATATGACTTATTTTTTTATCTATTCTTGTAAATTGTGTATTTCTTTTTTTTCTTCTTTTTCTTACTTTTTTTTTT
>NW_015544334.1:467301-470374 GCF_001515605.1 Sinocyclocheilus anshuiensis | reverse complement strand
AAAACACTGCTGGTCACTTTCAGAAGTTATAGTGATTCTTTATTTTCCAAGAAAGAATGTGAAACAAATTGGTTATAAAATATTCATTTTTAAATATTTTAAAATATAATTTAAATTGATTTTACACACTTTAAGCAATATCGTATCGCATATCGAATATCGCATTTTTAACAAGGTATCGCATATCGCATTTTTCTTCAATATCACACAGCCCTAATATATATATATATATATATATATATAAATTAATACCAAAGATTTATGCACTCTCTCGGTCTATATTATGAAAACTGGTAAAACAAATGAAAAATATTATAACAGTGAAATTCCTAATAGTAATTCCAAATTGCAATAGCCCATGTAAAAAAGACCCTCCCCCACCTCACATCTCTTGCTTTTATACTTGCTTTTATACGTAAGGGGACGTAATATTGCACGTTCTGCGTGTTCTTTTGGGAAAGTATGCTTGAATTTGAAATATTCGATATTCACGATATTTTCAAATTTTACATCGTCGTCAAAATTATTGCGATATTATCGCTAATATTCAATATATCGCCCAGCCCTACTTTAGAGCAGCAAAAATCCCAATATTTGTCTTAATTTCTTCACTTGCAAATGAGTTTTTGTATAACTGCACTTTCTGTGAAAGCAGGTCCTATTACAAATCTAATTAAATGTTATAATCATTCAAATTAAATTATGCAAATGTGAAAAAGCATGACTGGCACAGTGGTGCACTTTGCGTTCCCAAACACGTTAAACTCACACATACATTAGGTTAGCGGAGTCGCTGTGAGATGCTGAAAACATTTGCTACTCACACTAGCTCATATCGCGATTTGGCTGACAGATGCTTTGCCAAAGCAATGGCACAAAACACAATGCAAGAAATCTTTTTTGGTAATTATCAGAAATGTAAAAATATTTTTGGTTCATTATAAAACTGTTCCAGGAAGCCAAAGTATAGGTAGGCTAATTAATGGAAAACACTGCCTGGTTAAAGCGTAGAAGTAGTACGAGTAGAAACCTATCCCTTCCATGACCGCATTCAAAACTGCCACACAGCAATTCTGCTGAAATTGAATTATAATCCAAAATGATTTGCCAACGGGGCAGCTGGTGTTTCAATAATTTGATTTGTCAAATAACAGTATCAGGTAAACTAGTCCTAAAATGTGAGCTTGCTGTTCAGCAGATCAGATTTCTCTGTCATTTATGGGAACTTAACCTTCAATCCACAGTCGCTGCGGGAATAGGTCAACAAAGGTGTGCTCTGCCTGTCCATCACACTTCAAAATATATCCCCATCTCCTCAAGCCTCCTCTGTCACATTGCACACATGCTTAAACCGGTCACTTGGTGTAAATACTGTAGTTGGTGTGCTGTGCCCACAGCGTGTACACTAAGATCAGGTTTCGTTCTGATCGGATATCACCATGTGCTCAGCCTGGCCTGGAAAGTAAATCTTCGAGTGTGTTAGCAAAGCCACTCAAGATCTGAATCTATCGAGTTAATGAGAGCTATTCAGGGAAACAAAAATAAAATCATGTCCAGGCACCTGTGACAATCATTTCAAATCAAACATGAATACATTTAAATCAACTATTTTGACTAAAAGTAGGTGATTTAAATTATTGTAATTGATTACAAATAACAACAACAAAAACAGCCAGTTTTCTTTGACTCGTCATTGTACAAGTAATCTCTTATATACAGTATCTCACAGAAGTGAGTACACCCCTCACATTTTTGTAAATATTTTATTATATCTTTTCATGTGACAACACTGAAGAAATTACACTCTGCTACAATGTAAAGTAGTGAGTATACAGCTTGTATAACAGTGTAAATTTGCTGTCCCCTCAAAATAACTCAACACACAGCCATTAATGTCTCATTTATTTTTTACTCCAATGAGGCCGTTTCATTTTGGGTTTGTTAGCCACTCTTGGGCAATCATGCCGCACACTCAACAAACAAACCGGCAAGAAGATTGATGATGATGAAACATGATTTATCATGTTTAAAGCTGATTACTGCACAGAACCTGCACGCTAACACCACTGAAATCACATTTCTCCAGCGCCACATGTGAGAGTGAAAGCTATGAGCTGAGAGAGGTGTGGCGGTATGGGCAGACTCTTCATGTGGGTAAAGCCATGAATTATACATTAGGTCTCAAACTGATGGCTGTGCAGTTCCGAGCAGACAATGTAAACAAGAAACAACTTCTATTTCATTTGAGCGCTCTATGCGAGCGAGGAAGAAAAGGGGCTGTGGAACAGTGAGCCATGGGATACTCCATCAGTATGTTTTCACCTGTGATGTCAAAGCCTGAGCTACATTGGGCAAATCCAGCACCCTTCGCAATGCAAACAGACAGAAGGCCTGAAGCAGACTATGGCTGAGCAGTCAACACAATGAATTTAGAGTGACCTTGTTCCCTGACCTCAACATTGTTTTTTTTGTTTTTTTGTTTGTTTTTCCCCCCTAACAATCTGTTCTAGTTAGACAGGGCATTAGAGTTCAACTAATTAAGCGTTTCCACTGCCATTTTTGTGCCAAGCAGGGTTTTGTATTTGTTGAATGGAAGAGTTAGATATGGACAGATATTGATGGATATATAGATCCAATTTATCAATCTATCTATATCTCTCTATATCTACCTATCTACCTTTACAGATATCCCTCTATTCATATCCATGTATCTCTATTAGGGATGCACGATATTGGATTTTTGCCGATATCCGATATGCTGATATTTTTCAACTCATTTTGGCCGATAGCTGATGTCGATACCGATATATTTCCTTTTGTTTGGAAACAACAATAAGTCTCTCCTGTGCAGAAATTATAAGAAAATTATTTTTAATTTTGGTTAGTTTTTCATAAGAACTTATTTGTATAAGTATAATATAACAACAGTAATGAAGTTATTTTATAATGACAGTACATTGAAGATTTGAAAATAGCTATAATTAAACTATATTAATCGCTGCATTTTTTTTTTTTACAGAAAGATGCAGTGGTAACCTTAACATTTTTTTTTAAGATTTAACATTTGTAAATG
>NW_015544334.1:466830-467094 GCF_001515605.1 Sinocyclocheilus anshuiensis | reverse complement strand
TAAATGGTTTAAAGCAAAAGAGTTGTAAAAATTCTGAAAATATTTTAGAGCTCATAATTTGTTACACATTAATGAATAAATCAGTATATACAGGTGCATCTCAATAAATTAGAATGTCGTGGAAAAGTTCATTTATTTCAGTAATTCAAGTCAAATTGTGAAACTCGTATTAAATAAATTCAATGCACTCAGACTGAAGGAGTTTAAGTCTTTGGTTCTTTTAATTGTGATGATTTTGGCTCACATTTAACAAAAACCCACCAA
>NW_015544334.1:447611-466747 GCF_001515605.1 Sinocyclocheilus anshuiensis | reverse complement strand
CATGCCACGCCGAATTGAGGCAGTAATTAAAGCAAAAGGAGCCCCTACCAAGTATTGAGTACATGTACAGTAAATGAACATACTTTCCAGGCCAACAATTCACTAAAAATGTTTTTTTTTATTGGTCTTATGAAGTATTCTAATTTGTTGAGATAGTGAATTGGTGGGTTTTTGTTAAATGTGAGCCAAAATCATCACAATTAAAAGAACCAAAGACTTAAACTACTTCAGTCTGTGTGCACTGAATTTATTTAATACACGAGTTTCACAATTTGAGTTGAATTACTGAAATAAATGAACTTTTCCATGACATTCTAATTTATTGAGATGCACCTGTATAAAATTATTTAAATTTAAGTGTCATGTTTGTGATTTTTTTGTTCATGTAAGCAATAGCTTCTGACCTTTAAATCAAAACATACTCATGATTTTATGGCATTAATTACTGGTTTATTTAATCAGAAACACAGTCTAAATATTATGTGTGTATTTTGCTTTCATTTTATTAGAAGTAGGCCAACAGTGCCCACTACGGAATTAAAACTCCTTACTGAGCGGGCATTACGACCCGGGGAGGCTACCGCCACTGCCGCTGCACGTGCTATTACTGTTGACTCTATCGCACAACAAACGCGTCATTCTGTATGTGCATTCTCAGTTTAAAAGCAGCGATCTAAAACAGTGTATCCAATCACCATTCAGGCAAAACTTTAAAGATGAGCCACACTGCTGACTTGATCTAATCGCACTGTTGACGTGATCTAATCGCTAGCACACCCTGAGCACATGTGAGTTAATGTATTCCTCTTATCGCCAAGACATATCAGAATAACTTTTCATATCAGGCCGATGCCGATATTTACATTTAAAGCCATTATCGGCCGATTCCGATATTGGTCCGATAATATCGTGCATCCCTAATCTCTATCTATCAATATACCCATCAATCCATCTATACCTAATCATATGCATATATATGTATCAATATCCATCCCTCCATCCGCCTCCCTCTGTCTCACTATCTCTGTTTCTATTGTCTATCTCTTTCTATTTATATGCAAGCAAACAAAACAGATAAATGTTTCAGTAAATGTAATTAACTATAAATTAAATTAAATATATTGCACATTTGACAGTTGAAACAGAGTTGACTGTGATATGCGCACTTGGGAGTTTCAGTAATAATGAATGGCATAGAGCAGGTCATGTGACCAAGGCTGATCTAACACGACTTGGCTTTAGCGCAGCTGTTCCTGCGACTTCCATTTGCATCACTGGGGAAAACTGTACTTCATAGCGAGCACTATTTTTAGCTTCACCCAATGTTTCCCATTTGCTATTTAAATATCAGTACAGTCAACAAATATCACAGGGTGACCATTTCACACTACAACGCCATCAAAAACATCCCTCTAAAATAAATATTGCTTAAATACAAAGCAGCAATGAGAGTTACACACCTAAAATTACATACTTTGTCTGCTTCTCTAATTTCAATATGACTGCAACAAAATGGAAGGTGTCTGAGAATGTGCCATACACTTTACAAGTGCTGTACAGATATTAATTTGCCAATTTAAAAATGATTGTTTGGGGATTATACTAAACTACTAAATAGTATACTAAACTATACTATACTAAACTAAGGTATTCTTAAGTCAATTCCAGATTGACAGATCTCACCGGTAATCAGCACCAAATACCGTCAGGGGTCTACAACAAGACCTATAAGGTAAAGGAGACCCCTGAGAGCAATCAGCACCTACAAGCACTATGCAAAGATAAAGGCAAGACCATCATACACTGACTGACACAACCAGATCACCCCCATCCTAAAACCACTTAGTCCAAATGGGAAACTCTACAGAGAGTGATGGAAAATGAAAAGGCTGACACAGGTCTTCCAGATACACACCCTCAAGCAAGTCATTGTGATCACAGACAATGAGTACAAATAAGAGTTTGATAAGATATGCGGACATCCTAAACAACGGTAACATCAAGAAGAACATAAGCTGGAGGAATAATAATGAATTCAGATAAAATAGCAAGGCAACATCCTCTGATGGTCTTAAATCAGAGCACGAACCCTAATTATAAATCAGAGGGAAACCATATGTTAAAACAATGCTGTTCTGCCCCCTAAACCTAAAATCTGATTGGTTGTGAATGAATGTTTTTCCATGAACAACAAGGACACTGATCCAAGACCATGTCCTACATGGGTAGATCACATTAAGCGTGGTGCCATATAGGATCTTCAAGAGAACAGATAAATACAAAATTAATTTGTAATTATTAATACAAAAATACAAAATAAAGAGAATATATACATCCATTATTTTTCTGTGCACTGCTCCTTTGAGGGAATTTGGGCTTTGTTTTCCCTCCTATTTATATTTATGTGAAACAGGAAGCCATGGCTGGATAATTTCATGTTCATAATCACCCTGGAGTGCTCAACATTGTGAATATTAATGGGAATATACTTCAGAGATATCTTACTCATAATAATTTCTAGGGGTGCCAATAATTGTGTCCAACGTGTATTTGAGAAAAACATTTATTTCATAATGATATTTCCCCCCATTTTAAATTATTATTATCCAATGAAAGTTTAGATTTTTGTGAATTTTTTAAATAAAAGATCAAAAGGATTAACAATGCAGATTAAGTTATATTCTTTGGTTTTTCTCATTGTGATGGATGATTAAGGGAATTTGGCCTTTGTTTTCCCTCCTATTTATATTTCTGTTAAACAGGAAGCCATGGCTGGATAATTTCATGTTCATAATCACCCTGGAGTACTCAAAATTGTAAATATGAATGGGAATATATTTCAGATATATTTTACTCATAAGAATTTCTAGGGGTAGCAGTATTTGTGTCCAACGTGTATTTGAGAAAAACATTTATTTCATAATGATATTTCCCCCCATTTTAAATTATTATTATCCAATGAAAGTTTAGATTTTTGTGAATTTTTTAAATAAAAGATCAAAAGGATTAACAATGCAGATTAAGTTTCACAGCCTTGTTTGATAATATTTACCAAGGGTGCCGATATTTTTGGCCATGACTGTATATGCCACAGGTTTCATAGACATACAGGCTGACAGAAGTGGTACAACATTGACTTGATCGATGCATTTCTCCATGCATTACTGTAGTATGGAGGTGACTGTGATGCTAATCTAGCTTTCGGTTTGTGGCAGAGAGAGTTATGAATGACTTATCCTAAAGGTAACCGAGTTACGCTCACAGCACGCGAATGAAAGACTGCTGATGACTGCAGAATAAAGACCTTGAGAATCTGCGCTCTGCATAGCCTCAAATGTATGACAGTCCTCCATAATGCCTGCTTCTCTTCATCTCGCCATGTAAAAGGCAAGGCTATTATAGTTTTGAATTTTTAATTAGGTTTTATTTTAATACTACTTTCAAGCTTACATTGATATTTAGTTTTAGTTAGTTACAGTATGAGAAATAGTTGTTGCAGTTTCAGTTCATGGACACACTTTTATTTCATTTTGTATATATTAGTTTCAGCTTTTGTCTCTATAATTATATTAAAGAAATCTGTTGAGAAATCAACAGAATGTTTTCTTAGTTATTTACATCAAAATTAAGCAATCTTTGATTTGAATAATTTTTATAAATGTCAAGTGAGAATAGCTCAGTGACTATGAAAATTAATTGTTGTTTATTTCAGTTTTTTCAAGGACTGTCTTTTATATATAGGTACTATTATATACAGTGGGTACGGAAAGTATTCAGACCCCCTTAAATTTTTCACTCTTTGTTACACACACACACACACATACACACACACACACTATATATAGTGCTTTCATAAAGCTTCAGAAAATAGAGAATGACTCTATTTGAAAGATAAGCACAGTTGCACTGCTAAGCCCATGACCTAAAGGCAGCTGCCAAAGTGCATTGTGGGAAATCTCTCTCTCTCAGCTGGGAGAGTCTGGCCCTGGCATTGCTGTTTCAAGATAAGAGAACACAGATTCTCCAATAAGTCAGCACAACACAGGCCATGCTAGAGAGGACCCGGGCTGCCCTGCGATTTCGCCCTCTATTGTCTGAAAAAACACAGTGAATAGAGGCTGTGTTACAGCAAACTATGATAAGAAGCGACGGCAACATTCACATGAGACTATCTAAATCAGACACACAAAGACAAAAACACTAATCTCTAAAAAACTTTGCTAAGCCACAAAAACCCTGACACAGAGTAGTGGCATCAAAATACGGCATATTATTGCCAATAGTGAGCTGTCTATGAGGCAGTATTTTAAGATATTTTGGACACGCTTCTGACACGAAGGCTGGCAATTTAATTATGCTGCCTCTAAAAATGCAATCCCTGAATACAGTGCAAAAAGCTCAGTGAAAAAAACATCCAAGTTGGCTGACAAACTGAGAGAAAATCTAAAAATGAAATAAAACAATGAAAAATGAACATGGATTGACACGGAAATGTAGTAATTACACCATAAATGCATATAATTAAAGTCTACTGTTTCACAGTCAACACATGGCTTTTTGGCTAGGTTTAAAACAAGGAAAAGTGCACTTTTAGATAAATAAGGCAATAATACATGGCACTCGTGGAGGTAGGAAAACAAAGTTATATTTATTGAGTTTAAACGTGAATGTGTATATGAAAGATTGTATTACTGTACTGTGATAAAAGTGAATCACAATGCTGAAAAAACATTTTCAGTAACGTTTGAATTGAAAATCAAAATATTGGATAAATGTTGTGTTTGTGGTTAACAGCCGCAGATCAGGAGCGGACTGCAAACGCATCCTGTGCGAAAGTAAAATGAATCCTGCTGCTTCTGCACCGCATACACATACTGTATACGCACTGCAGATGGAGTACGTGTGAACCTGGCGCAACAAATCTAGTTCAACATCTGAGGCAACGCCACAAAGAGCTCTATGACCAATGCATGGCAAAAAAAATCCCTGGATATGGGATCTTTTATTATTTTTTTTACTATATGTCTGTTCCAGAGAAATTTTGTGACACCTTTACTTAGTGATTATTTTGCCTTATGTCTGTTCTATAGACATGTTACAGCTTTTTGATAAAGCTCTACCTGGTTTTCTTTTGGAAATATGTTCAATTCACTGAATTCACACTGAATGCATTTATGACTGTAAAGCATGTCTGTGTGTGTCAAAATCGTGATTAAAATCGAAATCGCAAAATTGATCAAAGAAATCGCGATAGGTTTTTTTTGTCCATATCGCACAGCCCTATTTCAGGTTCACACTCAGTGCGTCAAGGTCAGGCACGAATACAAACATGAAGGCACTAATACACATCCTCATGATTCTCAAATGCTCTTTTCTAACAGCTGTTATTTTTGTGGTGTTTGCGCGGTGTTATGGAGAGGAAAGCATGCAACATATATTTACATATTCATCTAAACAGCGCTCACAGCAGCGTGGGGGAGTCAGAATGTTCGCAAACAGTATACTGCTGTGCAATTATTGAGAAATATTTCTTTTTAGTCCAAGTGAAGAACATCTCCGTTGGGCCTTTAGGCTAACATACCGATTCCAGAAAGATCCTGCTTGTTTCAGTATCTAAAACAAGTACATGCGTATTAGGGTTAAACATACTTCATCAGAAAAACAGGTGTCAACATACAGGGCAAAATGCTATTATATATTTTTTAATTGTGACATCATGGTTATGCAGAAGGATTTATTTTATTTATTTTATAACCTTTAATTTTGTATTTCTTTTTTCAAAATGCCATTAAAATGGTTTAGGGTCAATAAATATTCTCAACATTAGATATAAAAATTATTTCTTCATTTTCGTCATTAGTACATCAGTCTCAGCCTCAGACACACTCTAATCACCATTTCCAATCTAACTGGCTGCCTGCTACAAAACTTCTGTGAGTCAGGCTGCACAGATTTATCAGTCTGCCAGGAAACTAAGTCATGCTTACAAGAGTAGCTCAAATGAGTGCTTTTGAGGCAGAACTAATCACTAGATTTGCCCTCTGGATTTTGTCAAGTGAGTGACATCAAATATTTGACAGATAGAGTTTGGTTGAGACTAACAACCCTTTATGAACCCACACTGCTGTGCCATGATGAGTTTATTATCGTGGTATCAACAATTTACCAAACAGCTTTGTTTATGAAAGGAGCCTCTAATACTCGGCAAGACCACATTAAAAAAAAAAAAAAAAAAACAGTAAATCAAGTAATACAGTTGAATATTATTACCATTTATATTGCGGTTTTGTACGTTTTAAAATGTAATTTGTAGTGCTGTCAAAATTAGCATGCTAACACAGGCAATTAATTTTTCCAGTTTAACATCGTTAAAAATATTTAAGGCGGTAAGTCAACGAGCACGGAAAATGGTACAGGTGACGAGGAGCGTCAGTAGAACATCAGTGAATTGCGGTCAACATCAATGAAATGTTGTCAGGCCATATGTCAGTAAAAACTAATTTTCCTGTCTGCTGTTATACTGTGATTGTAGGCCATGCTCTTCAATTGCACACACAAATACTGCAGCACACGCTGTAGCCAGTATCATTTCATATTAAAGTGTGAATGAAACTACGAGCATGCGTGTCAGATCCACATCACGTTCAGCAGCAGCTCTTAAAGTAATAGCAGCCAAATAACCTACTAACCCAGCTGCTGTGATGTCTGTTCATCAAAGAACAAAAGAAAAAAGAGGTAGTCTAATCAATAACTTTTGTAGCTTTAAGGACTCATCTATATTTAATTTAGAATTTAGTGTTTGATAACTTTATTCAATTTCTGCATATTTCCTACTTGCTGAAGGGCACAGGTAAATATGACATTTAATGGGTTTATGTGAAGATTGTTTTAAGTTCACAAATTAGAATTTGTTCTTTTTTAAAGTCTTAATGTTAAAATTAATAGCTCTCATTATACCAATTATACTGTAATGTTGAATGGCTATAGTCAATAGAGGAAAAAAGAGGGAAAAAAGAGGGAAAAAAGAGGAAAAAAGAGGAAAAGAGCCCAAGAGGAAAAAAGAACCATTTCCAAGAGACATCAGTAGTATTGGTATCAGTGATACTCCCCTTCAGTCATAAAAAATTTGAAGATTGAATGTGAAATTACTGCAATATAAACGTATATTTAAAAACTTTAATGTTAGATGGGATTAATTACGGTTAATTTCAGAAAAAAAAACATGCAATTAATTATTTTTTTTTTTTTTATCGATTGGCAGCACTAGTAATTTGATATTCTCAAAATGTAATTTATTCCTGTCATAGCAAAGCTTAATTTATAGGAAAAACTCCCTCCTAAATGGCACACAAAATAAACTGCAACTGCAACTAGCTTTACATGTCAATCTAACAGGCTCTTCCTGCCCATAATAAGCTACAAAGAGGACTAACCCTTGTGGAAATACCACTATAAAATCATTGTCATATGTGAGTGATTATATGAGAAGGCGAGCTGCCACAAACCAACCCGACTGCATTACTGTACTGTATGAGACTGTATGTAATCTGTTACTCAAACAGTTACCCGACATCACACTGACCTATTTATACTTATATTGTACATCTGTTCGTTTTGCCGGGTGTATTTTTAAGATATTCTGAACGATTCGTCATTGTAGTATCACAGCGCTTTACGAAACCAGTCATGCCAGCTATGTTTGCCAGTGTCACGCATTCCCAAAGCCAGAGAAGAGAAGGGCGCTTTATGTGGCAAATGTCTCCGGTCTCTCGTGTTAGATAAGTCCAGCGCTGCTGGGTGGAATCTAAGACAGTTAAGCACAGCCTTTTAACATTACAGTGAGCAAATCCACATTGCTAATCCCGACATTTATGTCTTCCATTTAAAAGAGGGCCACAGACAGGGTGGCTGCAGAAAGAACACAACTTCTTTCTGCCGTAGTTAATAGCCACCATTAATCAATACTCAGTAAGTGCTCTTTATCACAATCATTTGTTAAAATAAAAGCCGGAGATGCTCTGGGGACCAATCAAAGGTGTGAACCAGCAGAAACAAATCATGTGACCGACACTACTCATACCGCAGAGTCTTGGAAAACATCAGCCCCATCAGCCGCCGTTTGATTAAAAAGCTGCAACAACATGCTGAAAAGTTCACATGCATGAAAACAAATAGCACGGAGCCTGCAAGGTCAAGCTAGAGAAGCAGTGAACATTGTAATTTGTGTAAGATCGTCATATTTTGTAATGCAGAGGCAGCTCGGATGACAAGATTCAGTCACTTCTGAGGATGAAATTACACTGGACAAATGTCACTATCATAAGAGCAGTCCATCCTACTTGGTTTGTCGCTTAGCAACAGAGACCGGGATGGTAGACTGTAGGTGTGTGTGCTAGAGTGTGTGGGAGACAGAGAAAGAAGGGTGGTGTGTTTGAATAAGCCAGTGAAAGCATGAGAGAAAGAGAGAAAAACAGAAAGAGAAGAGGAGGGAGGAAACAGTGGCAGAAATTAAATGGATTTTTTTTAGTTTGAGTGCTCATAAAAATTATTAAATGATAAAAGACTTCATAAACACCATCTGTAAACAGTGTTAACTATTTATTATGATTACAAAAAAGACACAAGCAAATATGGAAACTACAGCTGTTGCACAAAACAAATAGCATCTTGTAGCTCAAGGTAAAATGCATTTGAATGCATTACATCTTGTTTATCTGAAATTCTGTTTTTCCCCTCACAATAACAGTGGATGCTGATTTATACTGCTTAGCTCCAAAAAGTACAAAAATTATTATAAAAGTATAATAAAAGTAGTCCATATGACTCATGAGCTACATTCTGAGTCCCCTGTAATACTTAATACGACAGCTTTTTTGAGGAACAAGCCAAAAGTCCTTATTCAATTATAATTTTTTCCCTGTCGCAGCTCTATGTGATGTAGCTAATATTAATATATTCAGTGTTTCCCCTGCCATTATATTAGGGGGGCGGCCCGTCCCCCCAACGGCACCCCCCGCCCCCCTTGAAGGTCAAGTTAATTTTATTTAATTATATTTTTTCTATAGCACCAGATCACAACAGAAGTCATTTAAAGTTACCTTTCCTATAGAACAGGTATATACCTTGTTTTTATTAAGCAAATTAAATAGCCTTATGTTATTTATCTTATTTACACGACGGCATGTCATTTCGGTCTCTACATTATGGTCGCGCTCTCTGCATCACGCACAGCAGAGTTCCGCCCGATTCATATTTAAATATTAATTCTGCGTGTCTCTGTGTTAATGAATGGCGCAGACGCGCAGTTTTGTGTAGTATTCGTACTGAAACGCTCGTGACGCTTCCGGTGATATTAACGTCTGCCGTCTCACTAATGAGGACATAAATACATGAACAACATCTCCAGAACTGCTCTGAGAGTCACTTCATGAGCATTTGACCGTTTCATTTGAGTAAAACTATCATCATGTCATACACACACAGAAATGTAAAGGTATTCACGGCAACCCGTCAAAATAAAAGTTTGGTTTAACTTGAGGGCATTGGCAGAAATATATTACTATTGTTCAGTAGAATGTACGTAACAGGCTGCTACTACTACTACTAAAATTATTAAAACCTTATTTTTAAGGAATAAGCATACAATATTTCTTCAATGTTTTAATTGTAATATTAAATGACCTTTATTTTCCAAAAAATTAAATTTGTTTAATTTTCTTTACTTAAAAGATAGATTAAATTAATGTTTTATGCCTTTAAAAAAATGTAAATACACAACACGGAATTTCTGAGCAAAAAATCATAAGGCTATTGTAAGAATAAATGAAACTTGATTTATGCTTTAAAATAATTAGACATGCAATAATTTACATTAGCCATTTTCTTTTGGAATATACAGTCAAATGTAATTTTTTCCCGTGATGGCACCTTCAGTTGTCTTTGTCACATGATCCTTCAAAAATCATTCTAATATGCGGAAATTGAAATTAAACATTTATTTTTTTTTTTGTATCAATATAAATGTTTTCACTGTCAGTTTTGAGCAATTTAATGCATCCTTTGCTTAGAGATGCACCGATTGCCATTTTCTTGGCCGATTCCGATTTCTGATTTTTTTGTAAGTGTGACCTGCCGTTACCGATTTTTGCAGATTCAGATTTTCTTTCTAAAAGCTATAATTGACAGCATATACAAACAAAAATCTATGCCATTTTTAATGCAAAAAATTATTTACATAATAAAAAAATATTAAACATTACAGTTCCCCCACTCTTGACAAAGTTACAGACGTTCTATCACTTAAACAACTCTCAAAATAAATTGCTCTGTGACTAGAAAAGAGGTAGAAATAACCAATTAACTGAAAAGGAGTTGCTGTATATAACAAAACAGATGTCATTTCCCACTATGTTTCTTAAATTGTCATTTTTTTCCACTAACCTTTTAAATGTCATCTTTCACATCAAATTCTTACAATGTTTTAATAAATTGAGTTAGAACAATAAGAAACTGTAGAGCTGTTACCATTCAAATGAAATCAGTATCAATAAACTCCATCTTTCCGCTGCAGGAAACACAGAAGCTGCATCTGAAGTGGCATTAGATGCATTTACACAGACTGTTTGATGAAGCCGAGGTGCCATAAATGCATTTACACTGCACAATTTCTAATGCATAAAGAATTTTATAAGATTAATGTTTTAAATATCTTTTTTTAAAAATACAAATAATAAATGTTGGGTAAAAATGCAATGATAGTTTTAAATAGTAGGTGGCAGCAAATGAGTGAGTCATTTTGTCCTTTATTCAACAGATTAATTCAAACAACTGATTCATTCAGACTGCTGTCTTCATGAATGGGTTACTGAATCATTGACTCACTTGATTCGTTCAAAAACGTGGATTCATTCAGTAACGAAACACTGCTATGTTGCTCGAAGACACAAAACAGTTCTGCTGTGGCTTTGATTTTTAACTAGTTTCATCAGCGAAATTGAGCAAAAACAGTCAATATTGTGTCTAAAATGTAAGTAACTTAACTTCTTATTTATTGAACTACTAAATTGTATAAAATCACATTGCAATCGTGTTGAAACATTTTGGTCGTGCAATGTAGCGTACCAAAATCATATATTATAGATTTCTTCTTTTTACTACCGCAGTATGCAACTATAACTTTCTGTGAGTGCTGTTGCACTCTTTTGTTTTTATTTCTGCGCGAGGCTCTCTCACACACTTGCTCAGACTGAACGAGACTCATCAGGCACGGCATAAATACATTATCAGTCGCTGTAAGTGTGACGTCAAAACAGACCGGCTCGGAATCGACAGACTGACCGGTCAGTCACCGGTCTGAGCCGATCATGCGGAAAACCGGCAAATTCCGGTCCCTGGCCAGTCGATCAGTGCATCTCTACCTTTGCTGAATAAAAGTATTAGTTTTCCAAAAAAATCTTACTGACCCCACACTTTTGAATGGCAAAGAGATTTGAAGGGAAGATTATCAGTGGGCAACAATTTACATTTCAGTCTGTTTCTCACACAGTCCTATCATATAAACTTAGAAGACTTGAAATGCACTGCCTAAGTCACAAGAATTGCTTTAATGATGCTTAGGAATGGACTCTTTGAACCACATAGCAATATTTTAAAGAAAACTCTCAGAGTACCTTAGCAACCACACAGCAACATCCTAGCAGCCACTACAACAGCCTAGCATCACAGGCCTGAAACTCTAGATTTTGCACATACAAACACCTCAGACATTTTCTTCAGAATCTCGTTATCTTCTTTATATCAAATATTCATTGGATGAGTAGACTATGAAGGATCTAAAAAGGCTATGAAGGACCAAAAGCATCACTTCATAACTTACAAACAACTATTCCTTTCCCTCCTTGCATAAATATTTGGCAATATGGGCTATCAAGTGAAAGACAGCCATGATATATGTGGGCCGACTGATCTGTTTGAGTAAGCCAGACACCAGAGACTGACAGAGGACATAAGGTGGATAAATTGGTCTGGTCTAAGCAACCAGCTTCTCTGGCCTTCATTTTTAATGAGGCAAACACAAGCTGCCATTTGGGAATTTCAGACATGTTGGTGAGTCTCAGACATCTGGCAACAACAAACCTGACACAAATTATGGTCAGAAAAAGCATCCCATCTTATGTCAAACAATGGTATTGGCCAAAAACTTTCCCATCCATGACTAAAGTGCATTACAAAGTGAAGTGCTTCAAAAGCAGTTACAATGGTTTTCCAAAAGCCCTGGTGCTAGCCATTCATATAAATATAATATATAATTAGAAACACTAATAATAAAAATAATAAGTAGCTCTCATTTATATCTCAAAAGTTGCTCCTAGACAGAAATGAGACTAAATGGAGAACAAAACACTATAGCCTTCTGCCTCTCAGATGTTTCTCCTGTAGGGGTGGGCGCTATACCGATATGAAAGTGATTACCGGTATTATGTTATTCCATGATATGGATTTTGCTATAGCGTGGATACCGTTATATATACATGAATTAAAATTTTGCATTTATATTGTTTTGTTCAATTTGGTACGATTTGCAAATTTTAACACAAATGACGATAAAGAGTCGAGGCTGAACGTTTTTGTCCTCTGTGTGCAACAGCGTACTACACAGGCATTAGTAATCAAGCATCGTATCTGACCAAATTAATAGAGCACAAATCGCCTACTCCAATGATTCCCAAACTGGGGGGCGCGGCAAGGCTGAGGGATAGTGTCCAGTCAGCAGATTATTTTGCAAAAGAAACCTCTGCAGGGTGATAAAGACTACAATGCGTAATTTTCCCATTTATCATGCGGCCACTTGCCTGATAAGTAAATAACTGAGCGCAAAATATTAATTTGACATGTTAATTACCTCATCATGACTCGCAGTACTCGCTTGAGCGCTCCGTTATCAGTTGTAGCAGCTGTGGTTGTATCAATAACAGACCACTAGATGGCGCGATTGAAGAATCAGAGTTGTATTGCAGGGAGCCGTGTAGAAATATAAATGAACGATGTGGTTCTGCTCTAAGCATGTAAGTTACAAGTTTGTAAAAATACTGCCAGTGCCAGGTAAACGTAAAGCATATTATGAATATACTTAAGATTCACAAATACCAAAACAACTGTCTACATCAGACGCGAGCGGCGCGATTTGACAAAAGCAAATAGAATCCAGTCAGTGATGTTCTCTGCTGTGGATGCGGTGTGACGCGACGCGACAAATCCATGACAGTAAACACCAACCGCAACAGCTAAAGTCTGTCTACACTGGACGCGACAAAGCAACCGTTGAAAATCATTTGAAATTTGTATCAATACATCATAAATAGAACACGGCAGCAGTTTACTGTCGGGGATTTGTCGTGTCGCGCCACGCCGCATCCAGTGTAGACAGCATCACTGATTATAATGAGTTATATCGTATTTTGTTGGGCCACGCCGCTCGCATCCAGTGTAGACACGGTGTAAACTGATGCCACGTTCTATTTCTGACGAACTCCAGCACTCTGAGAACAAGAATATTCATAAGAGAATCGTGAAAAAATAGTTTCCTCAAAAATATTAAGCAGCACAAATGTTTACAACATTGATAATAATCAGAAATGGTTAATGAGCAGCAAATCAGCATATTAGAATGATTTGACCCCTCTAGTCCAACAATGCAAGAGCACGCTGCCCCTCTGTACTTCATCTGCCATTAAAAATATATTTTTCTCCTCTAAGCTGTTGCCCATTAATAGCAATGCATACACAAATGTACACAAAAAAATGCTGCTGTTAGTAATTCGTACCACTTGTTTGTTTTTCCTTCTATCCAGTTGATCACTTCAGTTTTCCTGTGTGTACCCAAGTTTTGCAAATGATAATGATTGCAAAATTGCTGATTGTTTACTGTTTGCCAGATGCTGTGTCTTTAATCTGTGTCCAGGGACATAGGAATACTGCTGATATTCTTACGGTGTCAACAATTGTCTCATGTGCATCTATTTTTATTTGTCCTAAGGTATTTTAGGAGAAATTTTGTTAAATTTTGTTTGTATGAATAAAATGCAACAATGTCATACTGCAGGCTTTCACAGTGGTTTACAAGATGCTTCTTCCGCTGTAGGTCTAATACCACATATCAACAAAAGCGTCTTGTGAAAATGTCAAAGGTAAGTTTAGATCGCACGTTGAAGTGAACAGAGAAACACTGTCTACAGCAAGTGATTAGCCGGGGTATTTTTACACTACTGCTAGAGAAAAATGCATTCAGGAAAGCTGTTATAAACTGTCTAGAATGTACCTAAAAGACATAAAGGTAAACAGGGTAAGTAGTACAAGTTCCAGTATCCAAACATTTCCCTAGGAGCCTTAATTAATTAATACAGGCTATCACTTGTTAAAATTTAGTTTCTGAACACACCTGCTAATTCAAACCCCTGATTTCATTACAATGTGATTCCCATATGTCTGTGTAGACCTCGGTAGACAATACAGTACTGTGGCAGGCTACATGGAAAGTAGGGCTGCACGATAAATCGCATTCGATATTTAACGCGCATCTTATCAGTAAAGCCGGTTCTGTAATCAGCGGTAAATCTCCATCACCTGCGGGCTTTCACATTGGGCAGCATTAACTACACAGAGCCATTGTTCACTGACGAGCTGCGCAAAACCACGTTCATATTCACGCGATTTTTTGCGCAGCTCGTCAGTGAACAACGGCTCTGTGTAGTTAATGCTGCTCAATGTGAAAGCACGCAGGTGGAGATTTACCGCTGATTACAGAACCGGCTTTCTGACAAGATGCGCATTAAATATCGCATGCGATTTATCGTGCAGCCCTAATGGAAAGTATTCCATTATCCCATCACAGAGATCGGATCACAAGCAGACCCAATGTCCTTGCATCTACTGCTCAGCCTTTTCCCAGAAGCATTTTCATTTTTGGGTGACATATCCATTTGAACAGCAAAATATCGAACTAAATTGTATTTCATTCAATGGCACAAAAACGCTTTAAGCAAAACAGTTCACGAGGATTTACATTATGAAGCAAGATACGTACTGTTCAAAATGCTCTTTTAGGAAACCTACGTAAACGTGAGGTGAACTTGGTTCATAAACATTATCAGCTGATCCAATATCTGCAGGTATTGTCAGGCTTCAGTCAGAGCTGGATTGTAACCATGCAAAAAGACAAAGTCATCTCAGGACAGCTGTATAATGCTGTCTTCTTCCTTAATGATTTAATCTTACAGAGGGGAATATTTTAGTGACAACACATAAAACCCAGAGATTTGGGCTGGACTCCATTACTTGGTGCTGCAAAAAGGAGATCAAACCTAAAGAAAAGCATGGTAGTCCATGGTAACAGAAAGGTCCAGATTGTAAGGAAGTAGCCTAGATATGATGACAGTGTGTGTGTTGACAGAGATGCACAGTGCAAGAAGGGAGGGAGGGAGGCCCAGCAGTGCCTGAGAGATCTCAGTTTCTGTAATTGCTGTCAGTTAAAGGTCCCCTGAAATGCTTAGAAACACGCAGCATTACTCTTCGGATTCTAGAGAGCATTTGATTGGACAGAAAGTTTCATGAGAAGCTGAAGTACGATGTGACGTCAAAAAAATCGTTGAGCCGTTTTGGCGGAAGTGACTAACTGCAAGCTTTGAATGCTTATATCTTCTAAATGTGAATTTTGTCACTGTTTTGGAGCACACTGCCTTATAGATAACCTTGAGACTAACATATTGATATTAACACCCAAAAAAAAAACTTTAATTTTGATTTCATGGGGACTTTAAAAGTCTATGAAGCAGGGGATGGGCTGACGTTTGAATGTGATTCTTAACCCCACCCACAATACAGTGCTTGCATTTCTAGATAATAATTTCAAAAACCTACTGCTTTATAAAAAAAAAATATATATTTTTTTAAATTGAAGGTCATTTGCTATTTATTGTATATATAATAACTAATACTCAACTGGAGACAACTGCACGAAAGCCAACTTAAATCAAAAGTTTTTATATGAACTTTCAAATGATATGTTTATGTTTCTAGTAGGGGTGTGCGATATGACGATTTTTGATCGTGGACGATAAAAATGTCTCCACGATCTGCTTTTGAAGAAATATCGTAGTATCGTGTAGGGCTGTCACAATTATGAAATTTGGTTACTCGAGCAAGCCTATTATATGTACATTGATGTAAATACGCAATTGATAATAACAAAATGTCAAAGGAAAAGACGAAGGCAAAACGTCCTTGCCATAGTACAACTGTAAATGCTTCTAGGAAATACTAATGAGGTCAGTCTTGACTCGAGTCATTACATCTCTTTCCTCATGATCACTGTATCTCCAGCTTAGCCTGACATGGGCCATCAGCTCCAAGCATCTGGAGAGAGAAACTGATGACACTGGGTTGGAAAAGTGGGTTATGAGATGTGTTTGGTCCTCTCAGCATGTGGTTCTCCAGTTTAATCTCCTCTTTCCAATATCACTGTTTAAAACGTCTCACGTTTATACTGATAATAAACAGAATACTAAAGCTACTGGCTCTATTCCAATGCCTAGCAAGCTGCCTACATAGTCAGCAATTTAAGGCAACATTGTTGTGCACTCGATGTGAAGGCCATTCCAAAATTAAGCTGCCTTTAACTAGTGGTCGACCGATATTGTTTTTTTGACAGCCGATGCCGATATCTTGGAAAGCAGGGTGGCCGATGGCCAGGTCGCATAATTGTTGTCATTTATCTAAAAACGTTCAGAGTATGTGCCTTCTGAGTGTTCATACGGTCACCTGTCTGCCGTTCTATGAAACGTTAGGCTACATAACCAATTAAACTTCATCTTTACATTCTTAACTTTAATGCAGATTTTAGATTGGTTAATATTAGCTGTCAATCACCCAGTCACTGCTCTTCGCTGTCAGGTGACAGGGTGCTAACTACCGCGGGGAATAATGGGGCCTAAAGTTACAAATAATGGTGCTGGTGATACCGCTCGCAACCGGATCTACACATTTGGTAATTGTTGTTTTACGATGTGCGGTTTGACATTATCGAGTATATTGCAACATTCAAACAAAACACACCTACTGCGAGTTCCACTAAATACACATTTAGAGTGCGTTCTTTCACTGCATGATTCAGTCTATTAAGCGGCACTCCAGGACCGACGTTGCCTATCCCTGATATAGTTAATCAATACCACAAGAAGAGTGCTGTTTTTTCCTCCAAAAATCAGCATGATTACAAATGTGATATTGATTTTATACAATTGTTCAATAAAAAAGATGTTAATATTAAGAGACTTACGTTTTAGACACTATACTGCCTGTTTTTGCCCTATTTCGCAAACAAAAATAATTCCAAACACAGTCACAGCGCTGTTTTGCGTCTCTGAGCAACATGAGGGCGTTTCGTTCCTGAATGAATCATTCGTTAAATGATTCGGTTCAATCGCAATGACTCACTTATTAACAGTGACTTGCTGCCACCTGCTGGCGGTTTTAATTTCATATTTCAAATATCAGTATTCAACGTTTTGTGTTTACAATATTAAAATATTATTTATGCATGTGTAACTGCAGGTTAAATGCATTAATGTTCTGCATTAATCAGTGTGTAAATGCATCTAAATTCCATTTCAGATGCAGCTTCTGTGTTTCCTCTGCATTGCAAAGATGAATTTTGTTGATTGATACTAGGGCTGAAACGATTCCTCGAGTAACTCGAATACAAAAAAATCATCGTGGCAAATTATGTGCTTTGAAGATTCATTTAGTTCATTTACTAGGGATGCACTGAATTTTTGGCCGCTGAAAATATATGGTGCGCCGCCCAGCAGTGTTCAGGTTTCACTCTCCTCCAGCCGTCATCACTGCGGCCGTTTGACGCTCCGTTCATTATTCCGCTCTATCAATGTGCATTCTGCTCATTTACCGCTCATGCTCACCGGAAAAGCTAAGTCCGCTCAAATAACACGCAGACAAGAAATTTCTATGTAGTATACTGTTTGCAGTACTGGGCAACGCTGGTAAAATCTCGTTCACTGATATGCTCCCCACTGTGCTCTGCTCACATGCGCTGATAATAATAGCTTTGCCAGGGTTTTTATATTTTTATACATGTTTACTTGATATTTCTTTACACAAAATCATAATTTCTATTCATTTCCCACTGATTTACGCGATCTGATGAGCATTAACTCATATTACGCGATCATATCTCTATGAATGAATGAATGAATGGCAGAAACGCGCGTTTTCCTTTACCACACCCACACTGAAGCGTGCGTGATGCTCGCGGTGATTTTAGCGTCTGCCGTCTCAATGAGGACATAAACACACGAACAACTCCAGAACTGCTCTGAGATGCAGAACTTCATGACCGTTTCACCATTTCATTTGAGTAAAACTAGCATCATATCATATACACACAGAAATTTAAAGGTATTCACGGCAACCCATCAAAATAAAAGTCTGGTTTAATATGAAGACATTGCAGCAGAAATATATTACTATTGTTCAGCAGAATGTACATACTAGTACTACTAAAATTATGAAAACTTTATTTTTAAAGGAATGATCACACAACATTTCTTCCATGTTTTAATTTTAACAGTAAATCAATTAAAAAGTAAAGTTTAACTTTCAATCATTTAAAGATAAATGATATTAATGTTTTATGCCTTCATTTGATAACCAGATACACAACACAGAATTTCTGAAGAAAAAGAAAACATTTCATAAGGCTACTTTAAGAATAAATAACAATAAAACATTAGGTGAAAGAAAATAAAACATCACTTTATAATTGTCATTTTCTTTAATCATAGCTATAATTATTATAACACCTAAAATATGTTGCGTGTAAAAGGTGTTTGTTTCAGCCACTTGAAGGGTGGGTACATTGTGTGCACATGATCAGGATGGTACCACCTCCGCCGCATTTTGAGAAAGGAAAAACCATTTGCAGAACTATACATTATTTGGATAATTAGTCAAAAACAACAACAACAACAGTTATGTCTGATTCTGTTGCATAGAACTGAATAAAAATAATACATTGATATTTAATATTAATATATTTTCTGTCCAATTTTCTTTCAATAAAAGTG
>NW_015544334.1:437196-443773 GCF_001515605.1 Sinocyclocheilus anshuiensis | reverse complement strand
CGCATAAACACATTTCATTACACCAAATACACAAAATAATGTTATTTTTAGCAACATCATATGACCCCTTTAACTCATATTACGCGATCATATCTCTATGAATGAATGAATGGCAGAAACGCACGTTTTCCTTTACCATACACACACTGAAGCTCCCGTGACGCTCGCGGTGATTTCAGCGTCCGCCGTCTCAATGAGGACATAAACACACGAACAACATCTCCAGAACTGCTCTGAGAGTCACTTCATGACAGTTTCATTTGAGTAAAACTAGCGTCATATCATATACACACAGAAATGTAAAGGTATTCACGGCAACCCGGTTTAATATGAAGATATTGCAGCAGAAATATATTACTATTGTTCAGCAGAATGTACATACTACTACTACTAAAATTATGAAAACTTTATTTTTAAAGGAATGATCACACAACATTTCTTCCATGTTTTAATTTTAACAGTAAATCAATTAAAAAGTAAAGTTTAACTTTCAATCATTTAAAGATAAATGATATTAATGTTTTATGCCTTCATTTGATAACCAGATACACAACACAGAATTTCTGAAGAAAAAGAAAACATTTCATAAGGCTACTTTAAGAATAAATAACAATAAAACATTAGGTGAAAGAAAATAAAACATCACTTTATAATTGTCATTTTCTTTAATCATAGCTATAATTATTATAACACCTAAAATATTTAAACTTATTGGAAAAGATTCATTTCTGTCACTGCTGTGAACTGACCACCACACAGAATATGAAGAATATATAAAATTTTAGGAGTCAGGTGTCCACTGTAGTCCTTAAGATATCAGCACAGTAACACTCAGTCAAATTACTGTTATCGATAAAATCCCAGAAAATATCGAGATATAGTTTTTTGTCAATATCGCACACCCCTAGCTAGTTCAGCCAGCCGTTCCGTGCAATTGGCCGAGCTGAATGTAAAATTTAACACCACATACACCATCCTAACCCTCTACATTATTTGGATAATTAGTCAAAAACAACAACAACAACAGTTATGTCTGATTCTGTTGCATAGAACTGAATAAAATAATACGTTTATATTTAATATTAATATATTTTCTGTCCAATTATCTTTCAATAAAAGTGTGGTTATTTTATTGGCTTGTGTTTTTTAAATTCCGTGTCATTAAAATTTAGTTAAATTAAAAAGTCTTACAAAATAACACATTTCATTACACCAAATACACAAAATAATGTTCTTTTTAGCAGCATCATATGACCCCTTTAAAGGATTACACACACACCAGTATGCAGAGAGACATTTAAGAGGGTTTATTCTCCAAATAACTTTAAATTCATGTTGCTGAAAAATGTGTTAATAAATGTTGTGTGTATGGACTTTTGTTTTTGTTCCAAGTTAGCTTCCTGCCCACTAATTTTTGCCTCTTATACAAAATCTGCATTAAAGTTAAGAATGTAAGGATAAAATCTGTTAATATATAATTTGTAGTTGTGATGCTCATAAATTTTTGGTGAGTGCTCAAAATTTTTTGCTGGTGCTCCTAACTTTTTGAAGTTGGGAGCACCAGTGCTACCAAGTAAAAAAGTTAATTTCGAGCCCTGAAATAACAACATTAAAGACAGCAGACAAAGCAATAAACATGTTGATTTTGCAATTATGATTCATTAAATTATGAAAAGTATCAAATAATCTATTTGGAATTTCAGGCTTATTACAGCATGACATTTTTAGCCTGGCAATAAGCTTACAGTAAACTATTTAAAACAAATGCATCGAGTTGCACAAGATTTCTTATGAGATTCTGTTTCAGTTAGGCATAATATAAGTGTATCTGCGTATCATCAGACAGGTCAAAAGAATAAGAAAACTTTTTTGGGGGGTAGTTACTTAGAATAACTCCATCTGTTTTTGAATGCAGTTGGGAGATTACTTGCAAATGCTCTCTTTTTTCTAGGGCTCAACACTCTTGTTTTAAGAGGGAAGCAAATGGGGAACATCAATCGACTTCTGAGCAAAGAGGGATGAGTACAGTGGGCATTCCCAGACGTCTCCCTCCATTCCTTCCCTGAGTGAATCGTAATTTGCTCAGAGTTAAAAGTTGATCCTCTTTAAGCAAAGTCATCTTCTGCCAAAAGGAACCATGGCTTTTGCTAGCAAACTGCCCCTGAAAAAGTCCTTTTAAGACAAGTTGGCTCACTCATCTGGCATTTTGGCAACATCTCCAAACAAATTTCTAATCATGCTAGTATGGCTCCAATTGACTTAAATGTGGAAAATAAAAATGTAAAAACCTGTTGTCCAAGCATTTAAATTTAAATGTCATAACACATAAAAACCTGACTGAACTTTGCAAGTCAGAAATGAATTTTTCACGAAACAAAACTACTTTATTTTTCAGTTTTGTCTGGATAATGCAAAAGCCCCGCTCAAGATCTGCAAGTGCAAATCCCCTTCAGCTCTCTGGACAAGGGCCGTGGTTCACAGACATGTCAAAAATATTAATTAAACATTTCTTCCCTATTGACTTACAGCACAATGCAAAGCCTTCCACAATGTAGCAAACCACAAAACATGATGAATTATGCAGTCCAAGTATCTGTATCCACAAAAACAAATCTGCACACAGGCTATTGAATTATACATATGGGATTCCTCTTGTAGTAAGTCTTGTGTTTTTTTAAATTAGGAACTGTAGCTCAGACACTCATGAAGGAACAAAACCAGATGCAGCAATTCATCATCTGAGGGCTTTCCTGAGCACTCCTGCAATGAGCATGAAGGAAAACACCATGCTTCCTGCTGATTCTGCCTTGTACCAAGAAAACAAAAATTACTTGTGCTCTGGGAATAATGAATATGAAAGATCAAATGCATACTAATATAAAGCTCACATTATACTGGATGTCTACTGCAGTGTATTTCCTATAAAATATTACCATTCAAATCTTAGGGAGCATATATATTTACACATTCATGCAAAACTGCAAGGAGAACTAGTGTACATTGGGGTGAAGATGGAAATTTCCCTACTGGTCAATGTGCATGAGTGGCAGGGCTCTACGCTTATTTTTCTTTTTAGGAGCACTTGTGCTCTTAACTTTAAAAATTTAGGAGCACAGTCAAAAATTTAGGAGCACCTTCTCAACGCTGCAAAAACACGTAGAAACCTTTGAAGCTCCCCTCAGCGATCACAATCACAAATATGATGAAGATCTGGTCAGTCGCACTGGTGCTCCTAAGACTTTTTCATAGTAACACGCAGTAGTTTTCAGTCGCAAATGCGACTGAAATGGTCGCACTGTAGAGCCCTGAGTGGTGCATAAGATGTTTACCTAAAAAAAGGAAGTCAAAAGTTGTATTCTGTATATCAACATTTATAATGATTTACACAAGTATATCATGTCATCATACCTGAAACTCATCAAACTCTTCTAATCTTCAAAAACACAGATACGTTACTGTTATTATTATATCCAAAAATAATTTAAAATGCTGTTCAAATATTTATAAATATTAAAAACACTATATAAAGTTATTTTCGTTCATTTCACAGCACAAAAAAAAATCCTTAAAATCTTCAGAACAAGAACTAAAAACATAAGCATAAAATATAGTGTTATATAATTTTAAACACCAAGCCTAAAGTAATTTAAAGCTAAACTAAATTATCGGCTTGTGCTATAAATAAACTTTGCGTGCCTCACCTTGCTTAACAAGCATAAACTGTTAAAGTTGATTGTGAGGGGAAATAAAGACTGACATCCACAGAATAAAATATTTATGTACAATTGCACAGGCTAGTCATTTCTAATTTGCCAACAGCTGACTTGCTGAGTTGAATGATGTTTACTGTAATTTAAAGAGGAAAAAAAAGAGAGACTAAAAAGGGCCATCATTTATCAGCAAAAAAGACAGAGGTTGAGACATGGGTGAGAATTTGGGAAAACAACAAAAGCTTCCAGGTGTAGTCATCGGGTGATCGGCTCACAAAACAGAAATATTTTCATATTCACATTGTATCATTTGGTTGCAAACTTTTATTTATAATATAAACAAGGCTTTGTACTTCATGTGTTCCAATATTCATTAAAACAGCAAACTTAACATTCACAAAAATGTGTCTGGCATACCACTGATGTGGTACCTGACTCCCAAAATAAAAATTCAAAGGCGTGACCGAATGTAGTCATTAAATCATATTTTTACCATTTAAAACACATTTAAAGTGTATGAGAATGGGCTGATTGGAAAAATGGATGGCTGATTTTGAAAGACAATAAACCAGCACAATAGCATGACGTTTTCCAATTTCTCTGGCTGATGAGCACAGTTTGTAATTTAGACTGGATTACTTTCATTTATTGTTTGCCTGATTACAAGGGAAATCCAAAGACAGAAAGGAAATTGCATTGACAGAGACACAATCACAGTTTGCCTCAAAACACAAACATCTCATCAAAGCCAGGCTGGTGGCGGTAAAGACACTCTTTACTCAACTCTTAGCATCAATTACCACAACAAGCAAAGCTCCAAGTAACGCATTTTGAATTCGGGCTGCACTGTTTTCCTCACATGAGTGTATAGTTTTTAAAACACACCAAGTCATGTAATAACTTCTAAAAGGGTTTAAAAACCAGCATTGCCTGTTGGTGGTGGGCTTTTACCTCTTGTCACAGTAAATGAGCCCTCAGCCCAGGGCACAAAAGACAGGGTTGCATAACCTCGGTGGGGTTGGAGGACAGGGTATGAGCTCTCAGGCCTGTCAACTGACTCATCACTCAACGCCTCGGTCTGCCATTTTCTGCTCCAGCGAAATCACTGGATGGAACAAGAAATAAGCTGCTGTACCATGATTCACATGACCACTTCCTGAGAGCCAGGCCTATTCTGCAGGTAAAATAAAGGTTGGGTTGAACATCATGCTGTGCTGGTGTGAATGAGCTCTGCATCTGTCAGGCAGCTCCTGGCCTGTCTAATCTAGCAGGATATAGCTGACAGTGTCAGGTACATTCTGACATGGCATTACTTTGGCTAAATGTCAAGCTCCTTGAGCTGCAGGAACCTGCCAAATCAAAAAGGCAAGGGCAGGGACCAGGGTGTGCTCTGAGACAGCAATAAATCCCCCATAAGACCTTATATAGTAATATAGAGAGCTGTTCATTTCAATGAAAGCCTACCTTGACTGTGCACTTTGCAGTCAAAGTGAGTGAGTGCAACAGGCAGTGCATCTGAACACAGCATTTAAACCATGTCACTTACACAGCATGACATTATTCATTTAGTTTACGAGCACAAACAAGCAGACAACTGCTGCCTGCAGAATCTGCAGTTTCACCCTCCGCATGTATTTTTAAACAAAATTAAGTGGACAGACGGCTCATCAGAAATGGATGTGTGAGCTTGAGGGACAGCGAACACAATCAAAAAGCGCAGAAGGCAATTAAAGAGTAAGTGTAACTGCACCACCACTTCTAGCTTGGGTTACTGGGTTAAAATGTTCTGTTCTTGTGCTGTAATTTGAGAGAGGCTGGTTAATTTCTCCAGTGACCTGGGAAACTATGACCCTGACCCTATTCAAAGAGGTCAAAGGTCCAATAGCTCAGGCCTAAGTCAATGCGTTCTATTCATGGAGAGTGGCCCTTTGTTTCCTTAAAGGGAAACAAGTTATACAGCACTGAGAAAGGAAAATATGTTGCTGACTATAGAGTAGGGATTTCAAAGGTGATAACACTTTAGATTTTAGATTAACAAAAAAAAATGATAATCTTTCTGGTAATTCTGATTACAGACTTCATAACAGTAAAGTAACACAATCATGGATCAAAAAGTCTATCTTGGTGGGTATTAGGGCTGTGCGACATTGAAGAAAAATGCGATATGCGATAACTCATTAAATAATGTGATATTCGATATGCGATACGATAATGCTTAAAGTGCCACATGCTCAGATGAAACAGTTTTACTCAGCTGTTGCGGAGTCAGTTCTGTGAACTTCTATAACTATCTTGTGTCATATATATACTGAACAAAATTATAAACGCAACACTTTTGTTTTTGCCCCCATTTTTCATGAGCTGAACTCAAAGATCTAAGACTTTTTCTATGTACACAAAAGGCCTATTTCTCTCAAATATTGTTCACAAATCTGTCTAAATCTGTGTTAGTGAGCACTTCTCCTTTGCCGAGATAATCCATCCACCTCACAGGTGTGGCATATCAAGATGCTGATTAGACAACATGATTATTGCACAGGTGTGCCTTAGGCTGGCCACAATAAAAGGCCACTCTAAAATGTGCAGTTTTATCACACAGCACAATGCCACAGATGTCGCAAGTTTTGAGGGAGCGTTATCCTAAATCCTCACCGTCTAACCCTCTAATTTCGCAGGTTTATTTTATTGTCATTCACTTTTTTATCACTGTTTTCGCATCTAAGGGAAATGAAAGATTTCATGGCCATTAATTAAGAATTTGTTCGATTTATTAATTTGTTCCCTCATTTTATTTAAATCATGGGTTATTTAAGGAACAAAATTAATGAAACATGGACAGTGGCCACAAATTAATAAGTCGTAGGAAC
>NW_015544334.1:429429-435878 GCF_001515605.1 Sinocyclocheilus anshuiensis | reverse complement strand
GAATTAACAAGTTGTAGGAATGAATAGCCTATCTGTCCTGTGTCCCACAGCCCTGCAAAGCGCAGAGATTTATCTGGGGAAATGACTTAGTTACTACATTCTATTGCTTTCCATGTTGAAGAACTTTGTGTTGTTTCTATTTTAATGTACTTTTAAAGTTTAAATCACATTAAAAGCTTAATTTGTACATTATGAATGAATGATGATGCATTTATATACCATCACCATCATTCACAGCCGCTCGCACGTGTTTGGCGCATGAGCCGCAAGCAGCCCAAAATTAAACAGCTTAATCGACCATCGATAGCTTTAATCGATTGCATCTCTTATTGACAATTAATCGATCATCGATTAATCGTTGACATCCCTAGTATGAATGTAAACAGTTATTAAGAGATTACAGAATGTAATATGCAATAGAACATGTTAATAGAATGCAAACAAGCTGGACAAAAAGTGTGAAGTATATATGCATTGGACCTTTTGGTATAAAAGCTAACTGTAATCTAGGGCTGCACGATATTGGAAAAAACTCACATTGCGATATTTTATTTTTCTGCGATATATATTGCGATATGAAAAAAAAAAATCACCACATGACTTGAATAGTTTATTTTGAAAAAAAAATGATGTTTTTGATGTTTAGTGATGATAATGATTGGGGTGATTTTGTAGGAGAGTAAATCAGCATGAAATAAACAAATTACAAGCATAGATAAATATAACAGAACGTTCACATGTCGCGCCTAAAAACGTGTGGGAAAACGCCAGTCGCGCCGCTTTCTCCTTCTTTCCAAAGCGCTCGGGAGCTTGCGCTTTTGTGGCATCTGCCGTTACTAAGCAACCGTGACCTGCGCTCTCCTCAACGACGCGGAAGTTTCAACAAAGGACAAATGGATTTCCAGCACTGAAAATCGCATGCAGTAGCTCTGCTACTAAATTTACCCTACATTTATTTAAAAATGGCTATCCCTGTACAGCTATGATGATGTGACTATCGCGGATGCGCACATCGCGATATCGATGCTGAAACGATATATCGTGCAGCCCTACTGTAAACCAAACAGCTTTGGTTTCTATTGACTTCTATTGTATGTAAAACAAATACAGTGGAAGTCAATGGGAAACAAAACTGTTTGGTTATCAACTTTCTTCGAAATATCTGATTTCATGTTTTACAAAAGAAAGTCAGTCATACGGGTTTGGAACATCATGAGGTTGAGTAAATGACCATTTTCATTTTTGGGTGAACAATCCCTTTTACTTCAAGCCAAGGTCGTGGGTTGAAGTTCCAGTGAATGCATCAACTGCCATGCAATGCATGGTTAAAAGCATCTCTGCCAAACACATAAATGTAAATGGTACCAAAAGGCCTTTGGAATACCATTGTCTTAATTTAATATGACATAATAGGGGTGCTCCAATTGATCGGCTACCGATGCATACTGATGACTTTAAATTTATATTTATTTTACATGTTTATATATTCATGTAAGAATTTGAAAATTAATAAGTATGGAAAAAAACAACAAACTTGTTTTAAAAAAATCTATCTGTAAAATAAACATTTTTAGATGGCAACTACTTGACTCTGAAATTATATTTTACCATTTTTCACAAATAAAGAAACTGTTATAAAAAGATATGTATAAAATGGCATAAAAACACTGTAACCAACTGTGCACTCAGTAATCTTGTAATCTGGTGTGCAAGATATCGCTAATTTCACATACAGCACACAGTGAATATGACATGAATATGGCAAACTGAAAAACTCAGCCTGGTTGATATATAGGTCGACCACTAATATGCGACAAACCATTGAATTACACATATATGAAAAGAAACTAGGAACTAGGTTAAACTAAATGGTGCTGGTGTTTCTTATTGGGAGTGTGATATCAAATGAGGAAGACTTACCACAATGTGCAAGGCATCCACTTGACCCGAACTTCATTTCTTCCCTTTTAAAATTAAATGAATATCAGAGTTAAGCATAATGTTGTTTTTTATTTTCAAAATGATTTAAAGGCTCATGGGATGATGCATAAATGCACTGCATTCCTACCTTATTGTTTCTCCATCTCAGAATATTTTCAACAGGAAACACACCATTGTATGCATCATGAGAACAATCTAGAGGAAAAACATCACTCAGAATTTTCAAATATAACAGGATGATCTGCACAACAATAACACTAATCCAATACTGAATCCAGTAACTTATTGTATGTTGATCAATGAACATTTTTCCATTTTTGTAATATTACCTGACATCTTCCGCTTTCTCGAAGGAGAGCGGAGTCCTGACTCATCGCTTGCACTGGCATGTTTTCCTTTATCGGTTACTTTTTCAGATTCATGCACAGCTGGTGACTCGGATCCATTTGCATCCTCACTAATCTGAATTTGGCATGAAGCAGTTGACATGACAGCATATACTTTCCTGACACTCGACTGTCCAACACTGGACTCCGACAGGGTTCCTGGCCTTGTGTCCAGGCTTTCTACTACGCTTTGGGGTGATAGTTGTGTCTCGCTGGTCTCAGGTACGTTCACCGCCGTGGATTCTGCACTGCGTTTGCTTGCAGATCCAGGACTTGTATCTGCTGCAGCCATACTCTTTGCTTCACTCAAAAGATCCTGTTTTGAAGAGTTATTTTGCAAGAGAGAGCTTTTTGAGGACAAAGCAGCCTCCAGCTGGGAGTCTGAGATTCTTTCGAGACGAACCTCGAACCTCTTAGCCTTAATATCCTTGGGAACAATAAGGTTGGTGTGGATCCGTTTGTGCACAGTTAACGCACACTGAGTGGCAAACATTTGCTCACACTGACTGCAGCTGAACTGAGGTTGAACTTCCTGTCTGTGTGCGGTGAGCCCCTGAAGGGTAGTGAACATCTGCCCACACCTGTTGCAATTCTGAGGCATTGGGCAATTGTGACTCTTGAACAGGAGGTCTGTTTTAAACCTTCTCTCACATTTACGACAGATATACACACTAGGGACCTGGTGCAGGGCTCTAGAGGGGCTAGACTGAAGGTCGCACTCATCCGATGAACAACACAGACAGTGCCTCTGCATGCTGAGGTGCTGTCGGTCTCGAAGTGCACGAGCAACACTAACATCATTAGCGTGTTTTTGCGTTTTGATTAATTTCCTTTTTTTCATCACCTTTGATTTTGGGTTATTTGTGATTATGTCCACACTTGTAGATGGTCCATATGCAACGATTTTAGATGTGGGCTGGGATATGGTCTTGCTTGATGATGATTTCCGCCCTCTCACTCGCGGCACATTGGCAGGACAAACTATTTTCGGTTTTACCACATGCTGTGTACATTTTGGCTCTTGGCACTTGGTCTTCTGGCTGTTTTCAGCAATAGCAGCAGTTGGACAGATTTTCTGAACCTTTTGGCCTAATTAATCAACACAAAAAAAAGCTAATTAGTATTGAAACAAAATTGAGTGAAAGCACATCATAACAAATGTATTTTACTCCAGCACAATAGCAGTGATGACAAAACACATTAGTACTATTTCTATACTATTGTAGTATGTTTTTCTTAATTTGAATTAGTTTTCATTTTAAGTTTTAACAATTTAGTTATGTGGTTTGCGATTTTTTATTAGTTTTAGTCTTTTATACATTTCTATTTAACTTTATTTCAGATTTAGTCATTTTAGTACTTCAACTTAAACATTTTTTTAAGTTTAAGATTTTCATCTAATATTTATATTTATTTCAGCTTCATTTCAATGAACAAAAATTATTTCAAACAGTTTTAATTAACAATAAAAAAACTGTTGTGTACCCCAGATTACGTGAGAATGCCACTGCAAAATGCTTTAAAAAATATAATTAAAATAACAATAAAGTGTCGCCACTTTAATTTTGTATCATCTTGATAATTCATATTGTCAGTGAGAACAAACTCAAGTAACTTAGAGATCACTTTACAGTTCTTCATATTTCCACTTTTTTTTTATATAATCTATTTTTTTTTTTTTAGTGGTACTTCCCTGTGATTTTTGTCTATTGCTGTTCATTATCATGAAAAATTATCTAAAAACATTAGTACCTGGTTTGCTTGACTGTGTTGTCTCTGGTTCTGAGACATTCTCTGCTCTTTCTTCAGGCCCCTGTAACACACAAAACATGGTGATTATTATTAACGAAAGAGCACAAATCATTCTACAGAATACAACACATTTTCAACAGAATGTCAGTAAAAAGACAGATTACTTATGTATTTTTGTGGTAAACAGCACAGAAATAATAACATTGATTCTATGCTGATTTGCACTGCACTGAAAACAAGTGAAAACAATGACCACAGAAAGCATGCCCACTCACCACAGCCACTGGCATGACAGTGTTTGAGCTCTGTACGTCAGACTGAGAAGTCACACGTGACACTTCCATCTCGTCATCTTCCCTTTTGAAGTCACTCCTCTGAGCCCTATTGATGGCCTCTGTCTTTTGCTGCTCACTTTCCTCTAACTGCTGCTTCAACAAGTCGATCTCCCTCCAGCTCTGGGTGATCTCCATTCTGGTCTCCAGCAGCACTTTGCTGAATATTTTGACTATCTCTGAGGTTGTCGTCATCATGAGCCCTTGAATCAGGACCCTGAACTTAGCCGATAAGGCATCCTCCACTTCCATTGTGCGCGGCTGGTGGTGGATTTCTTACACAGAAAAGGCAGACTTACTGCCAGCGTCCCACAGCCCTCCTACTGTGCAACTATACAGAGTCAAGATGAAAAATAGGCATCCCATTTCAGGTTACTTTTCAACAGAGGAGACATATTAAGATGTAGAAGCGAACATGTAAATTATCCGTTACAACTAAATTCTGCTTTTTAGTCAGAATCTCACGTTAGTTGATTATATTTTGAGATTGAATGTTTCTGTGATGTGCTGATTTTATGGTTATTTAACATTATCTGTCTGGCAACTTTATGACATTCTTGGAAGCATTGAAACAAATAATTTATGTTCTGCACAATATGCGTGTGTAATATGTTTGCATTCAGGGTTTTAATAAAGTACAACTATAAATGCCAGCTATTATTCCAAACATTTCATCATTAGTAGTAATTTTTTTGTAAATTCATGGATGTTCACACAGTTTAAAACAAAACGTTTGGGTAAAAAAAAAAAAAACCTGAAAAATCAAGCATTTATGTAAGTGAATAAATGACTTCATAATGTTTACTGATCATCATGTGGTCACCACATACAAGCAAAAAATCTTGTATGACATACATTCTTATGTAAAGACAAAATACTAGGGGTGCTCCGATTGATCGGCTACCGATCATTATCGGCCGATAATCACGTTGGGACGTTTGATCGGCGGTCTCTAAAAAGGCTGATCTCAAAAAAACGATCTCAAGCTGATGATGCACCTGCAGTGAGAGGTTTGGCACGACATGCAGTGGCACCGTCTCAGTCTCTGTCCGGCGCGGGTGAAATAATTATAATGCTGAAGGTGAGGTACAATTCATATTTCTTCATTAAATAACTTATAAAGTAATTTGAAAACTTTCTGTGAGACATTTCACAAACATCGTGAGTGAATCACCGCGCGTGCTCTCTCTTTCTCTCTCAAAATGCGCAAATGGCTTCAAATCACATTGCAACTGCACTATAAGCAAGCTGCACGCTGCACCGTTGACACAGGAATTGTCACTTGCACAATCGAGGCAGTGTCGCATAGTCACTAAAGTTTATAAATTGCATTTCTTTTTAATTCTTGCCGTCTTTAAACCATTCAGTGCCCGTGCGCTCTCCTGGAGACCATATGCTCATGCACACTCGCAGCGCACACACATAATGCCAGATTCACATTACTCTGTTTGCAGTATGTATGCGGTGCGTATTTTTTCATGTTAACGGATTAAAGTGTTCACTGCACACGGTTGCGGTCTGGCAGTGTGTTCCAGTAGCGGTGCGTCTGCAGCAGTGCAGAGATCGTTTCCGCTGCACGTGCTGAATTAAAGTGACAGCGCATTGTTTGCGGTAAATATGAACATGGATTGACACAAAAATGTAATAATTACACCATAAATGCATATAATTAAAGTTTCCTGTGTTTCACAGTCAACACATAGGCTATGGCTTTTTGATTTTAGATAAACAAGTCAAGAATAGATGGCACTCATGGAGGTAGGAAAACAAAGTTCTTTATGAACCAAGGGATAGCTTGCAATAAAGAAATAAATTCAAAAGAAAAGGCAGTAGAGCTGACAATGTAAGAAAGAATGGTGTGATAATAATGTAAGAAAACTAGTTTGAATATTTTGCCACTTGAGCAACTTAATACATAAATCTAGAAGTAAATGCAAAAGTAAAAAGCATTGAATAATGTGTTTCTTATATTTATTGCATTTAAAAACGTCTATTAAAAGATTGTATTACTGTACTGTGTAAAAAAAAAAAAAAAAAA
>NW_015544334.1:425611-429091 GCF_001515605.1 Sinocyclocheilus anshuiensis | reverse complement strand
CAATGCTGAAAAAGCATTTTCAGTGACAATGTTTGGATTTGAAATCAAAATAATGGATAAATGTTGTGTTTGTGGTAAACAGCCACGGATCAGTAGTGGACTCCTGTGTAAAAGCACAGTCCGTGCTGCTTCTGCACCGCTCACGTACCGCACATGGACTGCATACGCACTGCAAACGGAGAATGTGTGAACCTGGTGTAACACTGCCTCACATACAGCTCACAAAATTAGGCTTGTGCTGTGTGTAAGCTATTGTGCAACAATTGCACGATTATCAAAACAAAAATGATCAAACATTTAGTTGAGATATATATTTTTGAAAAATGTCTAAAAAAAAATGCCCCCCTCCACCCCTCAAATTAAAAAATCCCCTCTCACAAGAGTCTCCTAAGAGGGGAATTAATTTTCAAAAATGTAATTCAGGCCCCGAATAAATGTCTAAAAATCTTGATTGGATCATCACTATAAATAATTCTACATGATAAAAAGAAGGCTTTAAAAAGATCGGTATCGGTGATCGGTATTGGCAGATACTGCTTTTTGTGATCAGCAATCGGTGATCGGCCTCAAAAATCCTGATCGGAGCACCCCTAACTGTATTCATACTTTATTGACTACTAACAATATAGTAAGTGGATAGTAAAAAATAGAATCACCAAAAATTTATCTCAAGTCAAAACCAATTACTACTTTATCGTAACAATATTTAAATGATTAAGATTAATAAATATAGCAGCAAATTATGGTTGGATGTAACTGCTTAATTACAATTAATACAAAAAATATTGCTTCTTACTAAACTGCAGTATTTATTACTTTCTTTACTTAAAAGGAACAGTTCACTGAAAATGCAGTTTTTGAATTACATATCCACTGATGTTGTTCATCAAAATCAAGAAATTAGTTTTTTAAACATTCCAAACTCGCCAAAACAAATTCATATCGTCTCTGTTGCTCTCTTTAAAAAAAAGTTATGAAAACGAAGTAAACCAAGTTACAAAAAGTGACTGCCTACGACTGTGGAGATATTTGTTTGATCCTCAGCACCTTTTCAGTTTCAGAGACAGACAGAGAGAGAGAGAGAGAGAGAGAGGCCAAGCTGGGTTTTTTGAGCCTGTGCCAGTTCTCATCTCTCTGCAGTTGTATTGCTTTGAGACAATGCTCAGCAAAGCAGCTGTGTGGTTTTAGCCCCCTCTACTCCACCACCCAAACCGGAATTAGCAAATCAAATGACGTCCTTGTAATATATAATGTAAAATCATCCTCAATTTCCAGGGTGCATTCAAATGCATGTCACGCACTGCCAACAACACAAGGACATTCAAGGGTAGATGCTAGATATGATTCACAGTTCTTTATGCTAAATCAAGGAAGATGTTTAATCAGTATTGTCTTGCAAAATATTGCAGCAGAACCTAAGAGAGACGCAGCTCTCTGAAGCATGTTAAAACCCTTAACGTATGCCAGAAGCCATTATCTTGCCTGCACTGTGAGTACAGCAAGCACAGTCATCGCTGTTCACGTACCCGACGGGTTGCACTGAGGATATTCACACTATTTTAGGCTAGCCCAACATTTTCTTATCCACAATTTACTTTAAAGCCAGGTTATTTTTAGCTTTCAGTCAATAGTTCACACTACCGTTAACTTTGAGAGCTGTTTGAAATAAACATGATTAAAGATGTATTTCTCACGACATCCATTTCACAGCGAAGAAAAAATAGCAATCAATTAGTGGTATCCACCAGCTATAATTAACAACCAAAACATGAACAGCTGTGAATGTGCACAAATGAAAACAGCCACATGTGTAAATGTCTAAAAACTGCAGACCATGACTGAGAGAGTGTAACAGCAGACAAACTAGTCTTCCGAATCCATGTGGTAGTCGCAGTCATTTACTGCCCATTCATATCAAATGCATTTCAACATGATGTACTTGCACAGATGACAAGGTCACAGCTGCTTTCATTCAGAGCAAACAGATGTTAGCAATAAAACAATCGCCACCATTTTCACTCTCTTGATTATGACAAGCTCAGATGTTTAGCACAAAAGTCATCTCAAATGTGTTTGTACACCTTCCAATCAAAGCAGATGTGTTTGAGCATTAAACGGTCCAGTGTCTGGATTTGTGCGGCTGAAACTTGCTCTGAGCTCTCCATGGTGCTGATGGCCTAATTCTGAGCAGAATCACTGAGGCTGGAAACACTTGTGTTTTATGCATCTCATCCAAACCGTGAGACTTCACACTCACACGGTGCTAGAGCGACGCAAATGATTTTTGCACTTAAGATGTGCAGGAGTGCCTGCATGTTAACAAGATTGCTAGTGTGGACCAGCCCAGAAAGACAAGACGCCTATTAAGCAGCCTAATTTCCAAGTGTGCTGAATGTGATTCATGAGGGATATAAAGCTCATCGACAAGGAAAAATGGTTCTTGAGCTGTCAGGTGGTCTCACAACCTCTAAAGAGGCAAATACTTGGGGGATCAAATATGTTGTATGTGCCTGTGTGTGCTATATGATCTTTAGGTAGTATGCTGGTGTTAAATATTTAATGAATGTTGCACATCTTAGAGAGCTAGAGAATTTGCTATAAGAAATAATATTAATGAAAGAGTATCATGCTTTTTCACATCCTCTTGTAAACATGTTGAAATTGTCTTGTTTTTCTCCAGATATGACATTAAAACATAAACAGACATGCACACAACATGTGCAAATATTGATTAAACTGCCAGAGCACCATTTAAAGTATTTACATGAAGCAAAATGCAAGGCTCGAAAGTGCGACCTGTTTTCATTTCTCTAAAAACGATGTGCCTTCTGAGTGTTGATACGGTGACCTGTCTGCTGTTCTATGAAACGTTAGGCTACATAACCAATTAAACTTAATCTTTACATTCTTAACATTAATGCAGATTTTAGATTGGTTAATATTAGTTGTCAATCACCCAGTCACTGCTTTCCGCTGTCAGGTGACAGGGAGCTAACTACCGCGGGGAATGTAAAGGGCTGAAGAAGAGAGAAAATAAAAAAAGAAACACTGACAGATTTCTTTTGTGAACCACCTAAAGTTACAAATAATGGTGCTGGTGATAGCGATCATGTGGTGAATGTTGATCCACCAGCCGAATAGAAGGCGTACAGTTTTCGGAGAGAGTGGTTGAAAGACTTCTAGTGGCTCCGCTATGAAAATGGTTCTATGCACTGCGTTCACTGTAAAGCCTGTGGGACGGAGTTCGCAGGTAACCGCGTTCACCACCGAATCGACACATTTCGTAATTGTTGTTTTACGATGTGCGGTTTGACATTATCGAGTATATTGCAAAATCCGAACAAAACACACCTACTGAGTGCACGCATACATGATTCATTCATTTAGAGTGCGTTCTTTCACGGCATGATTCAGTCTATTAAAATGCATCACAAAATTCAAGCTATAGGGCCTTTCCATCATTTCATATCGTTCAGGGGT
>NW_015544334.1:398836-425545 GCF_001515605.1 Sinocyclocheilus anshuiensis | reverse complement strand
GTCCTGGAGTGCCGATGTCCTGCAGAGTTTAGCTCCAACCCTGAAAAAAAAAAACTCACTTGTCTATAGCCTTAGTAATCCTGAAGACCTTGATTAGCTTGTTCAGGTGTGTTTGATTAGGGTTAGAGCTAAACTCTGCAGGACGGCGGCACTCCGACGTTGCCTATCCCTGATATAGTTAATCAATATCACAAGAAGAGTGCGGTTTCCTCCAAAAATCTGCATGATTACAAATTTGATATTGATTTTATACAACTGCTCAATAAAAAAAGAAGTTAATATTAAGAGACTTACGTTTTAGACACTATATTGCCTGTTTTTGCTCTATTTCGCCAACAAAAATAATTCCAAGCACAGTCACAGCGCTGTTTTGCGTGTCTGAGCAACATAAGGGCATTTCGTTCCTGAATGAATCATTCGTTAAATGATTCGGTTCAATCGCAATGACTCACTTATTAACAGTGACTTGCTGCCACCTGCTGGCGGTTTTAATTTCACATTTAAAGTTTCAAATATTTCAAATATCAGTATTCAACGTTTTATGTTTACAATATTAAAATATTATTTATGCATGTGTAACTGCAGGCTAAATGCATTCATGTCCTGCATTAATCAGTGTGTAAATGCATCTAAATGCCATTTCAGATGCAGCTTCTGTTTCCTCTGCATTGTAAAGATGAATTTTGTTGATTGATACTTTCATTTGCTTGATAGCAGCCCAAATGTCTTAATATAACTGACTGATTAAATATAAGAATTTGACTCAAATGATAATGCACACTTTTAGAAAAAATGGCTTTATGGTAAAAATGACCATAAAAAGTAAAAATCTATTTAAACATATTGGAAAAGATTCATTTCTGTCACTGCTGTGAACTGACCACCACACAGAATATGAAGAATATAAACAATTTTAGGAGTCAGCTGTCCACTGTAGTCCTTAAGATATCAGCACAGTAACACTCAGTCAAATTATTGTTATCGATAAAATCCCAGAAAATATAGAGATATAATTTTTTGTCAATATCGCACACCCCTAGCTGCCAGCCGTTCGGTGCAACTGGCAGAGCTGAATGTAAAATTTAACACCGCATACACCATCCTAACCCTCACCAAAGAAGAGCTTAACTTTAGGTTGTTTACAAAATAAATCTGTCAGTGTTCTTTTCATTTTCTCTCTTCTTCAGCCCTTGCTTTTTCTCGCAGTGCAATGCATTATTGCATTATTATATACTTTATTATAATAAAAATTATAATTAGATGAGCTCAGATAAACCATATATTGTTGTAGTCGTGTGTTTATTAGTCACGTTGAATTAATGAAAGCAGTTAAATCTTCTGTTTATTCAGCAACCGCTATAGGCATTTCCTGGTTTTCTTCTGCGAGGCGTATTTGGAGTTTCCGCGCGAGAGCGCCCTCTGGCCTTCGGAGGGAGATTTACTGCTGATCATAGAACCGTGCTTCACTGAAAGATACGCATGACAATCGCAGCTTCTGCCTAATCGCGATTTAACGCCTTTATTTATCGCCTAATTTCGATTAATCGTGCAGCCCTAAAACTCATTGTGTTTTAGAAACATGCCTCACAACAAAATGTATAATATGATTATTTCTATCAAATACAATATCCAGCACCATCAACTCAATTTCACGTGTAAGCCAATAATCTGTCCTTTGTCCCCCGAGGTTTAATTGGGAAAAACAACAGCCTGTGTTCTACTGACTGAATAACACTATGTCCTGAGCTACATCTATCTGCTGAACTACTATCAGAACTACTATGCTTTTGAGTAGTATTATGTTATTTACTAGTATAGTATTATTGTAGTATTAAACCGAAATTGCAGAAAACTGAAAACAAAAATAAAGGTTATTTAATGATCAACTGATTAATCTAATTAACTGAATAATCAACACTCAACATAAAAAGTTGTATATAAACATTTAAATTGCAGTTTATATACATCAACCTTTTAATGATATAATTATACCTTCGCCAGCTGAGGAAGTTCAACCTGTCACAGGAGCTGCTGAAACAGTTCTACTCCGCCATCATTGAATCTGTCCTCTGCACTTCTATAACTGTCTGGTTCAGCTCAGCTACCAAATCTGACCTCAGAAGACTACAGAGGATAGTCTGGACTGCTGAGCGAATCATTGGTACAACCCTCCCTTCTCTCCAAGAACTGTACTTATCCAGAGTGAGCAAAAGGGCTGGCAAAATCACTCTGGACCCCTCACATCCAGCACACTCCCTCTTTGAACTGTTGCCATCTGGTCGACGCTACAGAGCTCTGAGCACCAGAACGGCCAGACACAGGAACAGTTTCTTCCCTCAGGCAATCCATCTCATGAACACTTGACAATAACTGTGGAACACACACTATTTATTCACTCATACACTTATTTATCTAACACACATACTCAGTCTACATTTCAATTTGCACATAATATACCTGTACATACAACTGTCTATTGTTATATACCTGTACATACAATTGTCGATTTGTATATTTTTATTCCTTATTTACTTGTTCTATTTTTAATTTTTAATTTATTTAAATTTTTTATTATCTGTGTTTTTTTGTTCTGTCACTGTCATTCTGTTACACTGTGGAAGCTTCTGTCACGAAAACAAATTCCTCGTATGTGTAAACATACCTGGCAATAAAGCTCATTCTGATTCTGATTCTGATCTGTGAAATGCCAACTCAACACTATTGTTGGATGTCAATGATTTCTGCTCCAAATATTTTTGGTTACCAAAATTTTAGTGCATTACTAATAATAGCATTGTTTATTTGTGTGTTGTGTATTAGCATTAATAATATATGTTCAAAATGTATATTTGCAGATGTCTTGCTATTTGCAGAGTAATATCTAATTTTATAGTTCTATCTTCTATCTTTATAATTCTATCTTCTAGTATAATTCTATCACTAATATACGTTTTACTCAATGTGCCATTCTTAGAAAAATCTTTATATTTGGGGATAAAAAAGTGAAACGAGTATGAAAAGTACAGTTACATTATGTATAACAGCTGTACTTTTACATGATACGTTAAGTAGCTAATGTAATGAAACAAGACGGACAGAAACATAACCAACAACATCAGCTCAAAAAAAACTACACCTGCATTAATTGCTTCCTTCTCCAAGACCTACAACAATGAACTTATGTTTCAGTGTACAACATATGTAGGCTACATGATGTTAACATGCCATGTCATGTGCAGAGCTTATTTTACAAACGCTCGTCTCACTTTTCACAAGCCCCATTCCTTCCACTATTACTTTTTAAACAAATGAAACACCATTGAGGCTTTAAAAGGGGTCTTTATACATCCTAAAAGTAGAGAGCAAAAATGTGGTTTCATTTAAAAAGCTTTCAACAGCATTTTGAGCTGAGAAGAGCTGCTTTTGTAACGTTTCTTCAATTAAACCAGCCTGTGGAATAACCTTTGCAGGCACATCAAAAGCACTCCATCTCATCACACCAATGTGCTGTAGTGCATGCTAAGAGCCAAGCAGGTTATTAAAATTGCCGCCTGCCATCAGAAGCACAACCTGTTATTAGCTTGCGAGCACACGGGAGAGATGGAGCCAAATCACAGAGCAGCGCGAGGCTTCGGCAGCACAGTCCACATCCCTGAAGGTCATAGGAACGTCCTTTACCCTTCGCTTCTCCTCTCCTCTGCACACTGCATCACTGCTTCCAATCAAAGCACCAATTATGATGTTAAGCTCATTGAGATGTGGGCGAATCAGAGCTCAGGGGCTGGTCGCAGGGGCCGCGTTTGGATAGGCGTCCAGATAACTCTCTAAATGAAAGGCTCGGACTGCTCCATTAGTAATGCATCAATTTTCATCTTGGAACGGTGAAGTGCCAAAGACATTTGAGAGGAAAGTGTTATCAAAAGTAGAACCGCACTCTCAAGGCTCAAGAGCTACTTCTTCTGAGACAAAACACAACAAGAGGCCTTGTGGTTATTTCATAAGGACCAACAATTCACAACCTTCTACACTGCAAGTAAATCACTCGCATATGCGACTAAATCTTACTCTGGGCGACTAAATAATGTCTATCGTTAGCCATTGGCTAATAAATTCTTAGATTTTACTTGCCAGTATGTGTGTGAGAGGCTAGTTAGAAGTTTAGCATAGATGTGCAGGGCACCTGTATTTGACGCACCGTAAACTCTAGTGTGAAGGCGCACGACTCGCCGTCACTTTGCTGATAACGCTGTTTCACACACATGCAAAGAGAGAGAGCGTGAGTCTACCACGCTCAATCGACGCGCTACATGTAAACCATATTCTTTGTTGTATTTTCCAGTCAAAATAACGGAGTTCATTTAGAATTCTTCAGCTTTTAAGAACAAGCATAAGATATGCCGGTTTCTCCGGTAGTGGGCGGAGCTAATGCACAAACGGCATTCTCATTGGCTGGCACTCATCTATTACGGTCCCTGTTTTGATCTCAGCAAATCAGTTCGAGGCAACGCTGCCAACGTGATTAATATTCATGAACCCAGCAGCTCATCAATCCTTAGTGCGTTGTATATTGTTAGTAGTAGTAGTAGTATCTTTTAATAATAATTTCTATTTACTAGCCAGTGGCGATTATATTGCCAAAGTGCGTAGAGGGTTGATTCACATTGATGAATCGTTATTAAAGACAGTCATTAATTGTAACTCTTAACCAGCTTTCATACAGCCATCCTCCACTAAACTCAAAATAACAATATGAAGGCAAACTGTGTTTCGTCTAATTGTGGTCTAGTTAATATTAGCTAGGGGTTAGTGGAGATGAGAGCACATGGTGGCTCTGACTGCAGACAGATTACACGCACACAAGGCTCTTTAAAGACAACAGCAGCTGATCCAGCCAGCAGCGGCTTCCTCTGTGAGCTCCATGGCCATCCTGCTATCTTTTCCCATGTGCTAACGGTTTTGACCAGCCAGTGAGATCTGGTGTCGCCACCAGCGAGGAATGCCTCTCCTGACTCAGGCAAACCTTTCCTATTGCAACCAAGCCCCAATTTTACAACTAATACAGTGGGGGCCAAAAGTCTGAGACCACATTGAAAATCTGGGCTTTTTTTCAGTTAAATATGAAGTTCAAGGATTTTGAAACATTCAAAACAGAAAAATTAAGATACAAAAAGCAGAAATGTTTATAATTTTGCACTATTTCTATTTCTATTTCAAAATTGTGACCTTGACACACAAAAAAAACTGTCAAAAAAAGACATTCTGATTATATTTTATTTTATTTAATCAATTCATTAATATATTAAATGTACCTGGCAAAGGCTTCAGCCCCTGAAAAAGTGCAAAAGTGTGTAAATCCTTAGGGTTTTACTTGTCTTTACTTGTCTACTTGTCTTTACATGTCTTGACCACAGCAATGGGAACCGGTCAGTCTTTGCCCTGTGTTTGTAGTGCATGCTTATGCCGGGCCAATATCAACAATACATGACAGTAATGTCAGGCCTCTATGGCCGGTATGCTAGACAGAACTCAGAGGCCTTGCTCACATATACTAAATAATTTCTGTTTCCAGCAATAAAACAACAACTTTGCCTACAGATGAACTGATCTGTAATTTCTGTGTAGCACACACTGTAACAGCACATTTCACCTGAGGTTATTATTAAAGCACTATGTAAGAATAACACATATCAGGGGACCAAAAAATTGAAGTGTTCAACACACAAGTCCTTTAATAAGTGGACATGTTTGACAGAAAATAAATCACTCTCAGAAAAAGTATTTAAGAGTATGCTAAAACAGCTCTGAGGCCTGACTGCCCTGTACAACTGTCAGTTTCAATTTCTTCATACATCCTTATCGCTCAATTCAACCATAATCCATCCTAGTGGCTGCAGCAACAAATCTGACATGTTTTTATACCGCACCATGATGATATGAGAAGTCTCTTCCCCAGTTTTAAAGGGGTCATATGATGCTATTTTAAAGATCATTATTTTGTGTATTTGGTGTAACAGAATATGTTGACATGCTTTAATGTTCAAAAAACACATTCTTTTTAGTCTTTGCAACTTTACAGATCTTCTTTATGCACCAAGAGCTTGTAACACTCCAAAGAGAAAGGAAAACTTGCATACTCATTAGGGCTGCACGATATTGGAAAAAACTCACATTGAGATATTTTGTTTTTCTGCGATATATATTGTGATATGAAAACAAAACCACTAGATGACTTGAATAGCTCTATTTGGAAAAAATAAAATCAATGATTGGGGTGATTTTGTAGGCGAGTAAATCAGCATAGAAAATAAACAAATTACAAGCATAGATAAATATAACAGAACAAAGAACAGAAGATTCAACTGCTTTCATTGATTCAACGTGACTAATAAACACACGACTACGGCAATATACAGTTTATCCGAGTTCTTATTATTATAATTTTCATTACAATAAAGTATATTTATAATGCAATTCCTTTATCACTGCTTAACTGCTCCATCTGAAAGCACGTGACGATGATTTCCTGTTGATTACAGAACCGGCTTTTTTAACAAAATGCGCATGACAATCGCATTCGATTAATCGTGCAGCCCTACATAGATAAATATACTAGAATAAAGATACAATTGAAATAAACAGTGCTTTAATATTTTTCAGGTCTAACAATATTCAGGTAACCTACAGAAATCAAATAATCAAATGTAAAATAACACTACAAAGTCTTCACTGTATAAATTAGGCTAAATCTAATAAATCTGTGTTAAAACCTGGTACCGTAACGTTTTCATTTTTTTAGTACCGACTTGGTACCGAAATACCGGGTCTTTTGACAACACTAGTTAAAGCTACAAAATTTTCTCTCATATCATTTTCTTTCTCAATTGTTTACCTTCACCTAAGCCATAAGCAACTGTGTTTACAAGGATACTTGCAGAGACATGCATTTTGACAATTTCGCGCATATGTGTATAATTTTTCGCGCATTCATTAATAGACACAAAAGTGAATAGAATTCAGAGTTCACGTGCATCTGCGTGGTTCTCACTGTGTCTACAAAATACTATGAACTAGGGCTGCACGATTAATCGAAATTAAATCACAAAGGTGATAAATCGCGATTAGGCAGAAGCTGCGATTGTCATGCGCATCTTTCAGTGAAGCACGGTTCTGTGATCAGCAGTAAATCTCCATCCGAAGGCCAGAGGTCGCTCTTGTGCGGAAACTCCAAATACACCTCGCAGAAGAAACCCAGGAAATCCCTATAGCGGTTGCTGAATAAACAGAAGATTTAACTGCTTTCATTAATTCAGTGTGACTAATAAACACACGATTACGACAAATATATGGTTTATCTGAGTTGCGCTCAGATAAAGACCCGCTCAGGGTGGCATGACACGACAGATGTCGTGTCCGGTGACACGGTGTCGGTGTGTGAGCAAAGAAATCGATCAGTATAAATATAATGATTAGGGCTGTCAAAATAGCTGAAAAACTAAATTCACATTTTTTACTTAAATATCATCAAAATTCGAATTATATTAGAACTTAAAATCTATAATTTCAGTTAGGGTGAAGAAAAGCTTTTGGCTTCTCTCCTGAGGCCACAAAAGGGCGCATCGAGCAAAATATTACTAATGCACGTTTATTCAAAGTGCATAATGTTTATAAACCAATTATAATTAAGTTGCTTAAACAACTATAAACAAAACAGCATCATGCATGTATGCATAGTTTAATAGAAAGGTCCGAAATCACACAGAGTACATTTTTCATTTAAAAACACAAGTTGCAGTGGGATGGGGAAAAAACCCGCCATAAAGTCTCGAGGTATGTTTTTTCAAAGTTGAACAATTAATTTTACATGGCTTTCTAAACATGCGGCTCCTTTGTGCGAGATGCAGTGCAACGGTAATAGACGTCCCTCTAGAAAAATGCGCAAAATATGCGTTGTGTGTAAAAAACTAAAAACAAACACCGTTTTTGCATTCGAATGTGGATTTTTATTTTAAATTCAACGAATATTCGAAATAAGATTTTTTTTTGACAGCCCTAATAACAATCAGTACATTAAACATCGCACATCCTGCGATGTGACAATCGCGGATGCACAGATCGCAAAATCAATACTGAAACGATATATCGTGCAGCCCTAATACTCATTTGTCATATTGACAACAACAAACGGCCAACGTGACATCCCAAGGCTATACGCCATTTAAACCATTTCCAGATATCAATTCAAGAAGTGTACATAGACAGACTGTTGTGATCAATAGCAAATCAATTTCACATCATTCTTATTGAGCGGTTACAAGATGGACTTTGTTGCAAGGCTTTAAAAGAAGCCAGAGGGAAAAATAACTGTACTCGAAAAAGCTTAATTTAAAGCAGAATTACTACTGAAGTGTAACACCCAAGTATCCTTTGACTTCCACCACATGCTCTTCCACTGTACTCATTTGCATTTTCAAAATGCAAACTATCTTAGTGACAATGAAAATAATTTGATGTTTATCTCACAATGGAGCTATAGAGGCATGTACCGAGCACAGACTCACAGGGTACATTGTGTTAGAGTGTTAGTGAGAGGGACAGCTGATCTTTGGGTGTGTGCTGTCCTCCTGTTAGCCCAAAGGCAGCCGGCGCGTTGCCAAGCACGAGGGGATGCACAGGCGCACAACAAACCCACTTCCTAGGCATCTCAGTAATTCTGAGTGCTTTAATGAAAATACAAAGTTCAGCCCTAGATCTATAAAATATCTTTGTATTGTAGTCTCATAACACATGCATACAAAACACACGCCTCATTTGAGACGTAACCCTCCAGTGGGTCAGAGAGCGTCTTGAGCTTTAAAATGGAAAACGGTAGTCATGCAGGACATGGACTAAATCATTGGATCAAAAAGCAAAGGCTCATTTCAAGGAACAATAGCTTTTGGTAAACACATTCATGTCATTTGCCAATAAAACAAGACAGGGAAATGAATAAAGCAATTTAGAGCAGAAATACAAAACAATATTAAATAAACATGGTATATAAATCAATAACAAACTCTGCTTTAGTAGTGTTTTTGCAACCTCTGGCAAAATTGAAACAGAAATTTGGGTCACAAAGAAACATGCATTTAATGTGGATAGTGTCTGCCTTATTAAAATAAGCAAACTCATTAAAGGTAAAGTATGTATGTAAGCATTTATGTTTTGCTAGTGGAAGTCAGCCTCTGCTGATAGATGTCATAATTACAGCATCATGTGAACAAGGAGCATTTAATATAAAAAAAAGCCATGTATTCTGATGTGTTCTGGAAACCTCATATCTTTCCCTTTCCTCCCTTTGACGTCACAGCTCATGCACCGGCAGGACAGTCGCTAGTGAAAGGCTATGGGACTGTGCATGTTCATGTGATGCCAACAGCCAATCAGTTGCAATTCTTCCTGTAGCTCCAAAGTGATTTGTCATAGCTCAAATGATTGGCTTAACAAAAGCAAAGATGGCAATATGCAACCAACCAGCTTTATTCATTATATATTCAAAAAAGTGTACTAACTGAAAAGTACACTGCAAAATAAATAAATAAATACATACATGCATACAAATAGAAGTAGCTGAGGTAAATACTAATATATTTGTCATAAACAAAAATATAAAACAGCAACATGGTGATATACAACACTAATATAATAGTATAAACCTTCATTTAGAAACATAAGATATAATATAAAAACCCAATATATATAGGCCTAACTGATATATATATATAAATGTGAAGTGTGAATACACTGGAAATTCTGGGAATTTTTGCACTGCAAATTATAAGATGACTTGATCTTTTTCACTTCCAAAAATATTTATTTAACAGGATTTTGCTGTAAAATTACACAAAATGTCCCATTAGATTTATTATTTTTTTTTACAGTATAAAGTAAGGCAATATACTGTTAACCAATTAACAGGTTTTACCGTAGCATTTTTACCATAGTTGCCACAGTTTTTTGCCATGGTTCTTGAATCGATATGCCCCTCACTTAGAAAGTCAGCTTAAAGCACCAACAAACCTACTTAACTCAAATAAAAGGATGCCAAGTGTTTTTGTTACTGTCAGTGGTGTTGCTACCTGCTACCAGTGCAAGAAATTTAAAATAAAAAAACTCTAAAACTGAGCATTATCCTACATTTATTCTGTTTGCCCCTTTACCAAGGACAAGAAACGGTTCCCTGTAAGACTCAATAGGTATTGTAGGGTAAAGCACATTTGTTTTAGCTGGAGCCTGAGGCAAGGTGCCACAGAGGACAAAGAGAGAGTCACATTAAAGGGGTCATATGATGCGATTTCAAGTTTTCCTTTCTCTTTGGAGTGTTACAAGCTGTTCGTGAATAGATAAGATCCCTAAAGTTGCAAAGACTAAAGTCTCAAACCCAAAGAGATATTCTTTATAAAAGTTAAAACTGGTCCACGCCCTCCTAAAATGCCTCGTTTAAACACGCCCCCCACATGTCTACGTCACGATGTGGGGCTTTGCAAAAATCGACGCGTTTCAGAAAGGCAGGGCATAGAGGAGAAACAATAATGTACAGTATGTGGGAAAATGTGTTTTTTGAACCTTAAACCGCATAAACACATTTCATTACACCGAATACACAAAATAATGTTCTTTTTAGCAACATCATATGAACCCTTTAAGTCATCATTCCTTCCGTGTCGCAACTGTACCTAGGGGTACTTATCACCTAGAGAACAATGGGAAGACACAGCGAATAACCAATCCGCAAAGTGTAAAACACAAGCAGGAAGCACAGATGAGCAACTAAGATGATGTGGGATCTTGTTTTCAGGTGCATTACACCTGTACGGTGCAATCTCTATGACTAATATAATGGCACGCTCTCAGTCTCACCCACTTGCTCAACATGGCCGGCCTCTGCTGCGCGTCCCATTACTGACACCATGCCTGGAAGACCTGCCGTCCTCAGTCAGCTGCATGGGGGATAACGTTTCAGTCTCTTAATGCTCCTAACAAGCATGTTCCCCTTGCAACAGAGTGTCAATACCAGTCCACAAAGTCACCCCTCCAGAGTCTCCTTCCACTAGGAAACACATCAAATGCACACACTTATCCACAGCCCCATTTTCATTTCTTCTTGGAAACGGGATATAGTGAGATATCATTTGGCACAACATACTCATTCCCAATGGCCCAACAACGGGTTGTCATCAGCCACTGGTAGGGAAACACTGACGACGCAAATCAGTCAGGTTTATACTTATACATCATATCCCAGAGAAGACAACAAGGCTTAATCAAGGCTTCCCAACAGCAGGTGATATAAACACAGGCCTGATTGCGTTTTAACAACTTCCATCCAAAGAGGATGAACTATAGTGTCAGTTTCAGACAGACTCTGCTTTGCTGGAACGCTTGTACATGTACTTAATTAAATGGTAATGAAGACTGGTGACTTCACAGACGTCATTAACCCTTCTCATTTAAATAAATAACAAGTTCAACACAGTCTCATCCGAACGAGAAGGATTCAACCATTTAAATGCGAGAAAACCCCACAGCCAAGGTTATTGACAAACTAGCAGGGAGACAAACCATCTAATCTATCTTTTAAGTCATTTCCAGACAGATATCTTAGTCGGTAGATACTAATAGGGATTAAAGTGTATTGGCTGTTTGAATCCAGGCCTCATGTGGTTAATTATAACTCACTGGGTATTGTCTCCTCAAATCCCACATGAAGCAGCCAAAATGAAGCTTCGGTCCTTTTTTATGTCTGCATTGAGTCTCTAGAAATGTGAATAACACTTTTCCATTTACATTGGATTGCAGCCAATCCGTCAAAGATGATGGATACGCAGAAGACAAGCCACACTGTTGTTGCAATCGCACACTGGGTCTCACCGAGTCCATTTTGAGTGCCTAATGGAAGCCATCACATTACTATCAAATTGAAAAAATGTGAAAAATAGAATCCTACATTTCACACACTTGCAAGCAACCGGTCTAGATTGGTTTCCCATGAAAATCAAACACTAAAATGTGTTTGTAGTCAATGATGGCTGTTAGTTAAAGATAATCTGTGTCCCTACATGACCATGCTCATCTATATTAATGTACTGGCTTGCTTTTAATTTTACTGCGCATAATGAACCATATATTACATGTTTTTAAAAGGTTGATATATACTTTAAACAACCATCAACAAACCACTAGCCAAAGTAACAAATATAATCTTTTATGCATACAAGTTACTATGTGACTTTCAAGACAGTCAGTGTATGACTAAAAGCTGTCTAATATAACTTCATTCTGCAGTCATCTTGTGTCTAAACGCCTTGTTTACAAGGTTACAGACGGAATCTAGTAACAGTTTAAATGGATTACCGGGTTACTGATTGCGTACACCTTTACATCTCTAATTCCTGATACAAATCTTGTGTATTCTCTGAATATTTTTCTAACTGACACCTATCAACCATTTTCATCCATCAACAAACCACTAACAAGGAGAAAAAAGGATCAAATAAAATAAAAGATTTAAATACTGTAATTTGTTCATACACATATGAGGCCTATATAAAAGGCTTTCATTTGTTGACACTCTATATATATATATATATAATATATATATATATATATAATTATATTATATTATATATTATATATTATATATATATATATATGAATCTCTTAATTCCAAGTTCTTTAAATGTGCAAATGCTGACATGTTTTGGTCTGTGCCAGTGGTTTATTCAGACTGAGTGCTTGCTGCGAAATTGTCATGCAGATCCAATGTATTACTCACAATGAATTACTTCTATCAATGCCAATCCACTGCCATCCAAATGCCATTTAGTTATGAAGATAAACTACCAATGCACAAAGATAACACGACCATTTAATTCCAGCTAATGGTGCTTTTCGTGGAGAGGGAAAAGGGCTCGCATTACCTTGTTTTTGATGTTGCAATGGCAGCAGACCGTCCACAGGTACTTAAGGGTCCTCCACAGGAGGATGATGAAGAGACCCCCGAAGAACGTCACCATGGATGAGGCGAGGAAAGCCCACCACATGCGCTGACCATTGTTGTCACAGGGTACGTCTGGTGAGAACGGGATGATCAGGTCCATCTTCGATATAGAAACAGAAGAGTCCGGGTTTTTATTCAAATTGATATTATTACTCATTCTACAGCTGCTGCCATAGGATCCGTTGCCATCTGCCACAGCTAGCATTGAGATGAAGCTTTGGAGAGCTCCTGCCAGCGCCCCCAACCCCAGCCATCAGCCATATTGCTTCAAATATCCCTCTCTTTTCTTCTCAATTTTTCTATCCACGTCTGCTTAGTGTGATTAATATTTTTGAGCGAGAAATGCAGCAGCTTGGAGAGCGTGAGGAGGAAACGCGCGTCCGTTAACGTTACCCTCAGCGCGAGACATTTAAATCCGCATGAAAGACGACTTCATATTTCATTTTGAAGGGTTTTCCTCGTCTTTTTCCATATCTTCAAAATAAAATGGAGACTAAAACCGATATTCGCGCGGTCTGTGTTGCTATCAGTCAGAAAGCAAGAGGAGTCGTGAGAGAAACGCGGACAAACGGCTGTCTACAAGCTCTCTGTCGTCCATCCAGTGACAGGGTCGCCTCAGCGGCGTCTAATCGAGATTTCTCTCATAAACGCCAATTTAGTCAATGTCTCCAAAGCTATTCTGCTGGGCACCGAGCCGCTCTTTGTAGTCTTGCGAGGGCTCGGTGGGAGAACCCGTTCAAATATCGGCGTTTCGGCGATTATTCCGCTCTCAATAACATGTCGCTGTCCCCATTCACTTTCCTCAGCAGATCCAGGCGGAGTCCGTCAGATCTGCTCCACAGATTGCTGGGGAGATTTACAGGTAGGAGGGCGGAGCCAAACCCTTATAATAAAGATGGAAGAGAGAGCATACGGACATTTATTTTTTATTATTATTAAACGCATCAACATTAGCGAGCATCTTCATAAATATATATTTAAAAAGGGGGAAAACCAACCACACAGATTGATAATATTTACAATACATAGGGCCTATAATAAGACACAGACAATTTTCCCATTCTTGACTTGTTTAAGAGGCTGTATTAAAGAGATGAGCTTTCAAAAAGCCTAATAAAGTGGGCTTAGATATTCTGTATTTAAGCAATAGGCCTATCTAATCTGTCGTAACGAAGTGTAACTTGACAAATTACATTTTATAGCTAAATATTGATGATAAAATATAACAAATAAAGGTTGGGCTTCATCATAATTATTATTAGGCCTATTGTCATCATCATCATCATCATCATTATTATTATGTGGATACTTATAACACAGATGACAAGATACACTGTGCCTGTACTTGACAGGCTATGAAATGAGACCCTAAAACAAGTCATTTTCAAAGTATAAACATAGATAAAACCCAATGATGTGTAAAAGAGATTTACTGACATCTGTGATTTTTATGGTTATGATTTACGGTCTGAGAGATGCTGTTACTTAACCAAAATAGCAGCTGAAACAGAATCTTTGTAGATGGTTGTCAGCTGGTGTATGCTGGCCTATAGTCGACTCCAAAATATTCCAGTCTTTATTTTATTTATTTATGCATTTATTTATTTAGGCCTATTTATGCATTTGCTTAGTTATCTCTGTGCATGTATATAAATTGACCACCTAAAATGATAAAATAGTATTTGGTTCAGTTTCATCTTTTGCAGTTTTTGACCTTTCAGAATTGTGTGTTGACTTTATTCTAGTAACTATTGGATCAGATGTATAATGAAGTGTTCTCCAACAAATGATTAGGCATTCATTTGTCTGATGGTGTGCTTAATGGATAATGCAAGCATGTAAATGTTACAGAGTTGATCTTCCTGCTGCCAACAGTCATCAGTGAGGACAAATGAAACAGATCTAGTGGCAGTCATGTCATCAACTGCATTGGCCTCTACAGTTCCTGTATCTTCTAAATGAGTGATATCTTTCAGTGATATACTAAACATGATTTTTTTTAGGTGTCTTTACAATTTACTGTTTATCTTGAATTTTATTTCCCAAAAAATAAAATAAAGTTGCACATTTAATTATATATATTAACGTCTAAGCATATAAACAAAAGTGCATTTATTCAGATTTCAATTTTGCTTTCACCATTGTTGAGCAGCAAATAAATGTTCAAACTGTATCTGTTACTTCTCCTCCTACTGGACAACAGCAGAGGTGCAAGTTTAGTGTAAACAACATTGAGCTTGGTGATTTGACATTTGCACCTGGAGCAACATGGTTTCTCAATATAGCTCCAGTTTCAGGGTTACACTAAGACAGGACAGACCCTGAGTCTTACCCAATAGACATGTGACAGAAATTAATACTACCACCTTTAAAAAACAATCAATCAAATCTTGATTTCTCTCAATATGTCCCTATGTGTGCATATTGTGTTGGCAACATATTCCATCCTTCTCTTTAGCTGAAACTATATATTCTTGTATCATGTGAGGGGGTCTTTTAATGGTTTTCCATCTCATCACAGATAGCCGTCTGTTCTAGTAGGCCACCAGTTGGTAGGGTCTGGATCTTGCAGACCCGGCCTCAGTGGTGTTATTTATGGAGGGCAATAGGATCCACGACTGGTCGTCTTCCTGGAAAACGTGCCCAGCTGTCAGCTTAGACGGCTAAAGAACTGGTTCCTGCAAGAGCCGCATCAAACAACAGCATAGCTGACAGATGCAAAGCTTAGTTACACAGACATCCACAGGAACTTTATTTCAATGCTGGAAGAGAAGAGCACACTTTTATTATGCTGAGGCCGAAAAAATTTTCATTAGTTGACCACTCAGGTTCTAGTACTAGTTCTCAAGTTCAGAAGAGCTGTCAGCGAAACTGATACGCCAGCAGGAGACTCGACCCTTTCTAAAAAAAGAGGAAGGGGACTTGAAGGACGTGTTGCTTTCGGGGTGAAGCCTAAGAATGCCGCAAAGGGCTTCCTGTGGCTGAGAGAGGAAGCTCAGGACAAGAAATCAGCACGAGCCAAATGAGGACGCGCCTGGAGGAGGAGCTTGACTTCTCATGACTGAACTGTGATAATCAGCGCTGGCATGGCCGAGGGCATCTTCAGTGCTACACACCACACTAATCCTTTACTAAGGAAATGTGCTGTCGTACAGCCAGTGCTCTCTCTGTCAGGAGAATGTTTGCTAGGGCTTACCTGATGACTCTTCTTTCTTGTTTGAAGGGCAGCTGAAAACAAGGAGGAATGTGTGGCCAGAAGCACACTATTATTCAATGCCTGTTTAAAGCAGCATATTATAATTAAGTCTTTGGCTACAGTTTTGAAGCCCGTTTCACAAATGATTAATGTGCAAGTGACAGCCTTTGCTGCTAATATGTAAATATGTGAATCAATTGCATGCGTTTTATTATAGTACACACTTGAAATATTGAATGCTAATGGACAGTTGAGATCAAATGATTTAAACTGGTAAGATTAAAAATAATAGTTCATATTATTATATATATATATACTATATATCTATATCCATCCGTCTATACTTATGAATCAATTGCATGCGTTTTATTATAGTACACACTTGAAATATTGAATGCTAATGGACAGTTGAGATCAAATGATTTAAACTGGTAAGATTAAAAATAATAGTTCACCCCCCCCCCCAAAAAAAAGGAAAATTATTATTTACATACTCTTTAACATTTTTTCCCATGGAACACAAGATTTTTATATATATATTCTCTGACATTTTACAATAAAAAGTCTGTCAGTTTGTCAATATTAGTTAATTCGATAACTTGAGCTAAAAATGACCAAGTATATTATGGCATTTATTAAATTAAGTCAATGTTATATGAACAGATGTTTGTTCATAGTACATTAATTTACTTAAAATGTGATAAATGTATCTCTATCAGTTTTGTATCTATATCTACATCATCTATTTGTACCTATCTATATTTACATCCACTTATCTGTCTGTATCTACATGTCTATATCTACATCCGTTTATATCGACATCTGACTGTATTTACATCGGTCTATATATCTATATCCATCCGTCTATACTTATATCTATTCAATCTACATCCGTCCATCCATCCATCTTACGATATCTATCCTGACGATATCTATCTCTCTATCTATCAGATGGATGTAGATATAGACAGATACACGAATGTTGATACAGACATGGATTTTGTATTGTGATATACTGTTGTTTGCATATCTGTTGTGTGGCTCTTTGCAGTGATACATTTTTTTTTTTGGCTCATTATGCCAAACAGGTTAGCCACCCCTGGTCTATAGGCTACCTGTTTGTGTATCTGTCTATACCTACATCCAACTGCCTGTCTACCGCTACATCTATCTATATTCACACACCTATGTGTTTATAACATCTGTCTATCTACACTACAGTATCTATCTTTACATCTGTCTCTGTCTGTCTATCTATACTAGAACTATAATTCAGAAATACATGCAGTTAAAGCTACACAGCCTTCACCAGTGCTTTTCAGTGCCATCAAGGCAAGTTCAAATGACATAGTGCTGTAGTGTTCTACTCGGTCAGCTGATGGTCTGATAAAACAACTTTTTTTGACAATAATTTTTTGCAAACAATAAGAAAATGTCACATCACGTCGAGTTTAACAGCCACATGCACCCCAAACAGCAGCTGACAGCCTTACAGATGCAGCTATTGTCTGAGAGCTCACCTTAGTTCCAGTAATTAACACCGTATCTTCCCCATGGTTAGACGCAGTGCATCAGCTTCAAGGAGGAGCAACAAATAAGACAGCTCCACACTCAATTACAGCACATGTCAATCTGCCGTAGATGCAACCGGCGCTGCGGAAGCAGCTGTATGACACCCTTAATATGATGGAGCACAATCAATACACCCATCAAACAAACACACACCATCGTGATTCATTTAATGACATTGTGAGATACAGAAAATGACTTTTATTCTCGCATTAATGACGTTTTCATCCAAATCACATTCTTTTAGAATAAAAGAAATCCCAATGGAAACAGTACCTGTGTTTTAATCGTAATATAAATACTCTGTGGTGATGAATCCCTCGTGTAAAACCGTATACTAGCTATTCAGAATAATAGTTAGGCGTTAGATTCACTTTTAAAAAATGTCTAATTTCAACCCAATGGACTGATATCTTACTGTGAAAAAAAAAAATGTAATAAGAAATCCCTTTTTATGCAGTGTTTCACTTTTTTTCTTTGAAAAGGCAGTAAATGAAATGTATGGAGCTGGAGTGATACACATGGATATTATTTTACAGTAAAAATTATAGTACCTATTTCCATTCTACTGGAGACCTACAAACAGTCATTTGTTTAGGGTTCAGAACATTGGAAGTGCAAAACAGAAAAACGAAAGAAAATGTGTTTTTGGCACAACATTAATGGGGCTACTGGTCTGCATGAGACATAACATGCCTCTTGAATAATAATAATAATAAAAAAAAATGTTTAAATAGCAATGAAAAACCACTAACATTTAAACAGATTTAAGAAAACCATTTCAGGTTTACCCTGCAACTTTTCTTTTCGTGATGTTTTTTTTTTTTTTTTTGCTTTTGTTTTGTTTTTAGTGTGTAGTACATATAAAAGTGACTGACAAACATACACCAACAGAAACGTGCATTCGCTCTCTCTCTCCCTCGCGCGCACACAAACATGCTAATATTTGCTAAGACGTGACACTCCGTCACACTCCTAGGACTACAGCCTAGTAAAAATACAGTAAATATATTTCTATATATTTCGATGAAATTGCAAACATACGCATACATGTGTGCTCGTACTTCAGTTCGTATGCACAAGTACAAGTGTTACGTGGTATATTCTCTCTAAATATAAGCTCTGCTATGAGAATGCTTCGAGATCTCATAGTACACAGTGGTCTGTCTAGCCCTGGAGTGCAATCTGAGAAGTTTTACTGTTTAAATACCAGGCTTTCACCTCATGCCATTGTCATACGCTCAGTAGATCTCCAAAGGCACTTCCATTTGGCCCGTAGAAACCGCTTAGCTGCTGTCTGTCTCGGCTCCATAGATAAGCACTACGATTCAAAGCAACGTTCACGGACATCTACACAACAAACTTGGCCACAAACGACTCTTAAACCACGAGACGAGGATTCAGTCCTTGAGCTGATATGTCAGACGTAGGAGGGTGTCACGCATACCGTTTTGGAGCAGGGCTGCTTGTATGGAGGACTTCACATTCAGGCAGACGTTAAACAATTCACCGACTGATTGCTCTGTAAACGAGTGTCTTAAATGCAGCATTGCTAAAACTTTACATGTCTGTCAGGAAGACCAAAGGAAACGAACAAATACTTCAGTGCTATCGTCCTGCATTTGCATACACACACACACACACATACCTGTAGACACTCATACACACATATACAAATAAAAGTTACAATTAATAACGTAATAAAAACGAATAGACAAAAAAAAAGAATCACTATCTTAACGTGACGCTCATAACGTTAGTGTACCTTTGCGTGTGTTGTGTATAAAGTCTAGTGTTTGTAAGTCTCTGAGCCCTACAGAGAGCCCAGCGGCGTCCACAGAACTTTGCTCTGTTCCTGATCCACGATAGTCACGATCTGAGTGCAAATGTAAGGGAAGGTGCCTCCTTGAACGATACCTGTAAGGAAACATCAAACAACAGCGAGTCATGCTTTCATGAATCGAAAGTTCAAAAGAACAGCATGTATTTGAAACCGAAACCTTTTGTAACATTATAAACACCTTTAATGTTGAATAAAAGTTTGAATTTCTTTCTTTAAATCTTACTGTTCCCATATGGCAATTTATACAGAGATTTATTTTCCCTTCTTAAAATTAAAATAAACTCAATAAATGTACTTTAATTGTAATTTACTATATTAAATGAGTAATATGATCATATTTGGTTAAAATAAATAAATACATCTGCTTCACAACATGGTGTCATATTTTGAAACCGATTTGTACAGAGGCAGATAAGAATAGCAAACCTGTGAAAAATTTTCTATACTCCTGCTCTATCTTCTGTGCAGTCTCAAACTGCTCCTTGGAATGTTTTTGAGAGACTTTATCCCGCAGATAAACTGGATCCTTCTGCTCTCTACACAGGCAAACAGAGGCAGTCATTCATAATGACATTACAAGATTAAACATGCACAATGACATTGTTCTTTTGAGACAAACGTGGTTCAAGCAGCAACATTTTGGAGGGGTGCATAATAATAAAACACTTGTAAAATGAAGACATCAGCTGTTAAATACTAAAACTGAGTAAAAGTGTGCAGCTCCCTTGAGACATAGATTCCTGCAGGGCAAAACAACTGAACATCTATGTAAACATCTGGCTGTGACAGGTGTTGTCTGTGTAAAGTAAAACAAAATAAAAAATAAAATAAAATATTCACTAGATTTCCTATATTGCCTTTTTTAACTTCATTCCCAATCATTTTTATATTACATATAAAATAAAACAAAACACAAAAGTAAAAAACATATAGATACCTAATAAAGAAAGTCTATGTAAACACCCTCCTGTGAAAGGCGCTGTCTGTGTGAGTGTGTAGTTAAAAAATGATGCATATATGTAAATAATATTGCATTTTTTACAAGATTTCCTATATTAAATTTATTTAATTTAACTATTAAATAAAAATTACTAGTAAAACTAAAAAAATAAAATAAAATGTTAAATAATTACTATAATAAAAAAAATAAGGGGGTCTGAATACTTTCCGTACCCACTGTATATATATTATTACATGGAAAATGTCACACAGAGACTTCAGACTTAATTTTATTAAAATCATGGTAATATTTAATTGTTGCTTTATTTTATACTGGTGCAGAATCCTGGTGAACATATCATGAATATTTGAATATGAAGATACCAACCAGCCCTGGTGTATGTGTATGTGAGTATTCATAGAAAGCCTTTCTGAGTTTCAAGAAACGCAAGAGCCTATTAAGTCATTGTACATGACATGATGTCATGATCCTGAGTGCTAATGAGAGCAGTACTGATTAACTCGGGTTGCCTTTATATAAAGTAGGTGCTAGTCAGCAGGTCACAGATGACCTGCATTAATCCCCACAGTCATCGAGTGCAGGCTTGATTTGCTAATCCTTCTGGGAAATCACCAACTTAAAAACCTCTGTTGGGACAACTCCACACGGAAGCGCTGAAGAGACCTAAAGGCACGGTTATGCAACGCTATCAGGAGAATAAAGCTGGGATTTATTGTCCTTTTAAGTCTCACACCCCTAGAGAGCTATCAGTACAGTATGCTGTGAACCCGTGATATGCATATTAACGGTCTACAGTCGGCTTTAATTTTCCTCATCTGATAGACTGGGCAGGGGATCTCGCAAAGCGCCTTCGGCGGACAACCTTGAGCGAGAGCAAAGGAGAGAGACACAGACAGAAAGACTGAAGCGGCTGCCTACGCTGTCATATATCTTGTCCTATATCTGTGGAACGTTATGGTTAAAGTGAGCCAAGATTTTCATCTATTTAACAGCAGTTCTTCCAAGTCAAATGCAGCCTACACAGTAAAACTGCTTTCCATTTCCCAAATGTCTCCAGGGCCCTGAGGGAGCGCACAGGAACTTCTTGGCGAACAAATGTGCCAGGAGGGCCTTAAAGAAAGTGTGTGTGCGTGTGTGTGTGTGTTTGGACGGGCCCCACAAGGACACCCAAGAGCTCAGCTGGCTCTCTAAGTCGCTGAAATATTCGAGAAGTATGTGTGAAGAGGGATGTGGACACTTACTTGATCTGCTTTGCGTTTTTGTAGCGAATGAAAATGACGATCGGGTAAATGTGAATGCTGTGAAGCCGTTCGATAGCGTGAGGTGCAATGTCAAGCAAACAGTGACAGTCCTACGAGAGAGAACGACACAGCACAGAACAGGTCTGAGTCATGTTACATATATACAGCATGAGCGACTGCAAACAGAGAAACAAGAGCTCACTGACAGCACATCAACAAACATGAACCTCAGCTCTTGATATTCATCTAATTAAAAGATTTATCAGATTTTAGCTTATTATTAAGGGCTATATTGTCTCAATTTAAAATCATAAAAAATTTGACTAAGATGCGATCAGCAGAGGTGTGGAAAAACCTTGTCTGTGATCTCCTTGATGGAGGCAACAGTAGTCACATCAAAATGGCCACTCCTCCGTTTGTAGTCAATGAAGAGAAAGTCTTTCACCCCGCGCTCGATGGCCTGCTGGGAAGCCTTCATCACCTCTGGATAAGCAGAACAAACAAAGCTCAGCACACTCATATTCAGCAGCATCATTAGGCCAAACCAGCAAAAACTAATATGCAATTTAACAGTCCTTTATGAATTGCAATACTAACAAATTCAAATAAAATGACAGCTTGTACACCAAGTACATTTCAATTAAGTGAACGAAGTTTTCTTTCAAACAACCATTCAATAAATAAAAAAAAAAGTTAAAAATGTTTGTAAAAAAAATTGACGCGTGATAACGGCTTTAATCACTAGACAACTCAATTTAAAATTAAAAATGAAAATGTTTTCCCTTATACGATAATTTTTTATAATAGGCACACACCATTATATATATATGGGTACCAAACTGAGTGGGTACTGAACCTGTTATATTTTAGTATAATTTATATATTATTATAGTATTTTTTTATATATTTTGGATTTTTTACTTTTATCTTTTCAGTTTTCAGTTTACTTTTAGGTTTATTTCAGTAAATTCCATTTAGCTTTAGTTTATTTTTATTTCAGTTTTAGTAATTTTAATACTTTAACTTAAGAGAAAATTAGAAATAATTTTGATTCGTTTTTATTAGTTTTATTTAATTTTAACAACATTGCAAAAGTCAGGTTATAGTTGTTATATAATTTAAAATTTTAGTAATGATTTTTAGTAACCTCTCAATGGAGTACAGGCACTTTTGACATCATTGGTATGACAGTATTTGATAATGCTGTTGTTTATAAATGACTGTGCTGTGTCTATTATGGAAAATACTAAGAAAACTGCAAAATTCGCTCACAGTTAATGTATAGACTATCTTTGTAGTTGTAGTAAAAAGCAACAATCAATTAGCCAACTAAAATGCCTAATTTATCTTCAATTATTTGCTTTCATTCTCTGGAAAATGTGTTATATTGGCATCTGTATTTAGAGAGTGGTGTCAGTCAGATATTATTAGAACTCACAACCAGTACTGATAAATCTCAATGCCATAAAGCATAAACAGTTAACCGTACACTAGGATTACAAAAATCATTTCAACAGAGATCACACTGCAGGTAAAAACTAGTGGACATTTACCGAGCACACATCTGCTGAATTTCTCGGGGGATTCCTTGACCAGCATGTCTTTAACAGGATCCACCAGCGGGCCGAGGATCAGCACCGGTCTGGGAGACGTGCAGTCAATCTTCTGCACTCTCTGATAGGCCAGACTCACAAAATCTGACCACACCCCAAAAAAACAAAACAGGGCCAACATCAATCTTATAAAAATGCTAATTCCACCAGCACTACATTATGAGATACTGGAGGGTCTCACCATCTAAGAATGGAATAGAGTCTGTGCTGATTGCGTCCAAGGCTACAGCATCTTTCCCGTCTTTGGAGCTGCTACGTTTGTGCTTCTGTTTCCTGCGGAAGAAGGATCGGCGTGCGGCAGCGGAGAGGGTCTTACTGGAGCCCGCCTCGTCCTTCAGTTCAGTCATACTGTGTCTGCGGTAGAACTCCTGATCCATCCTACAGCAGAACATGAGTCCAGGTCACACAACTGCAGTCGTCTGTATAGTATGTTTCATACTGTTACCTCCTATTATTCAGTTCATTTAAAAACCAGTCATAACCACTGATCTATAATGACTATTATAGATCAGTGGTCATAACCTATGTATACACACATTTTTGTGTCTGAGGTAAGCTTATGCATTATTCCGAACACATGAATTCAAGTTAATTCTAACTAGTGGTTGAATGAAATCAGAAAATATAAATCTAGTATGTAGCTAAAAGGCTACAGAGTTATACATTTATACCACAAATTGTATGTACTCAAGATTGCTGAAATTAAACACTAACTTTAAACATTACAACATATTCACATAATACTCATGTAAAATAATAAAATATAAAATTCTATAATAATAACATTTAAAAATGTAATCAGCCAAGTGGGAATGGTTTGCATCTGTTGCAAAAAAAAAAAAAAAAAGTGGCCAAATTTCAGCCAATATTTATACACTACACATTCAAAAGTTTTGGGGCAGTAAATTAAATTTTTTTTTTTTTATTAAAAAAGGGTGTTTCTTATGTCCACCATTCATTTGTATTATTTGTATTTTTAAATACAGTAAAAATACTAATTTTGTAAAATATAATTATAATTTACACTGATGCAAATCGGAATTTTCAGTATTATTACAACAGTCTTCAAAGTCACATGTTCCTTCAGAAATCATGCTAATAAGCAGTTTTTAAACATTTCTTATTATTATTAGATGAAAATAGTTGTGCTGTGTAATAAAGCATGGAAAGTGTGGAATTGTTTTTTTTCCCCCCAGGATTTTTTGAAGTTTGAAAAACAACATTATTGAAACAGAATCTTTTGTAACAATGTCTTTACTGTCAAAAAAAGAATACAAATATAAATGTAAATAAAAGTATTAATAATATGATGCTTTCTAAAGATCGCGTCTTCAGAGGGTGTGACTCACATATATTTGCTAGGGATCTGCCCTCTTTGAATTTTTTGTGCATTTTCATCAAGTTGCCAGGCCATCCAGGTGCCGAAGTTGCCATTTGGTAGAGTGTCATCCACATAGAGGATGTCGTCTTTCTTAAAAGAGAGATCGAGCTCAGTCTCAGCCACTCGGTCATAAAGTGCTCTGGAAGAGAAAGAGGACATGAATAATTCAACAAGTGACAGCATTATACATGGGGAAAGGCTGCGGCGTCTGCAAGAACGAGGTAATACGAGACAAATGAAAAGAGTGCAGAAGACAAAGAAAAATAAAGGAAGGAAAGAACGAATTAAAAATTCAGGAAGAGGCCGGGACAGAGTCGATCCCTCATTCCTGGGAGTAGCACGAGGCGGCTTTTAGCGGCCACCCATAACTCCTCATCCCTGGTCATTCATGACATGTGGATTGACGGAGATTATTTACTGCCTGTGACATCATGGGAGAGCAGGCATAAAAAGCGCCTGCAACAGCTGCGGGCCACAGAATTTCATTTGCAAAGACAAACACGGCTATTTCTGAACAGCCCTCTTCCATTATTCTTTTTCCACCATGCAGACACAATGCATCTCTGTCTCCAACCGTCTAATTACCACAGCTACTATTATAGAACACAAATTATGGCGATTTGGTGATACGATCTTCACCGCCAGATACAATATCTCACCCTCCATCTTAAACATAATTAAAGAGATTAAAAGATTCCCATTGCAGCAGTTTTCTCACATATCTATATTTAGAGCAGCGCACACAAGGCCCAAACATTGGCATTTGGTTTTATGGAAACGGAAAGTGGCCATGAATGGTGATGTATGTCGATGCAGACGAGATCATGCTGTACCTGATATAGAATCCATCTCCAGGAGTGTCCTTCACCTGGTTGAACTCATCCAGACGATGCTGGACTCTGATCGTCACTGTTTCTGCAGGCTTCAGCATTTCCAGATACGCCTCCTCAACAGTCTTATTCTTCATACTAACTGTGCCATACTGGATGAACAAAGAATGACAGAAAGGGTGCAATCATCAAACTTGCACTCCTGCAAACTATTCTTACTGAAACATTACTACTTGTCCATTTTAAACAAAGACTACAAGAGTTATCGGAAGCTTAAGCGATGGAGACATTGAAATCGACCGTGATGTAGTTTATTTATAGCCTAACTTTGCTTACTTTTGGTGACTGTATTTGGGCTTTAAAGGGTTAGTTCACCCAAAAATGAAAATTAGGCTGTGTTTCACTCACCCCCGAGGCATCCTAGGTGTATATGACTTTCTTCTTTCAGACGAATCCAGTTGGAGTTATATTAAAAATTGTCCTGGCTATTCCAAGCTCTATCATTGCTGTCAGTCAGCGGGTGTTGCAGTGCTTCAGTCCAAAAGAAATTAAATAAAAAGCGCCCATCCATAAAAAAAAGTGCCTCACATGGCTCCGGGGGGTGAACAAAGGCCTCCTGTAGCGAATCGATGCGTTTTTGTAAGAAAAATATCCATATTCAAAACGTAATAATCACTTTAATCTAGCTTGCGCTCACTGTTGTAAACGGAAGCAGTTCTGGGTGGATGACGTATGAGGTCGGCTTTGCGCATGCGCCGCTCAGAAGTGACGAACGCGGAAGCGCAGGCAAGAGATCAAAGCAAAACAACGGTAGCGCAGGCAAGAGATCAAAGCAAAACAACGGTCACTAATTAGAAGTACAAAACGAGGATTTGTAAAAGAAGAATGTCAGAGGATTTCGATATAAGCCAAGAGGAGACTGGTTTTCCTTTGCTAAAGTAAGGAAACTTTGCTTCCTTTGCTCCTGTTAAAGGGATAGTTCACCCAAATATGAAAATTTGATGTTTATCTGCTTACCCCCAGGGCATCCAAGATGTTG
>NW_015544334.1:365068-398793 GCF_001515605.1 Sinocyclocheilus anshuiensis | reverse complement strand
GACACTTTATTTAATGGAAAGGTGCTTTTTATTTCACGTCTTTTGGACTGAAGCAATGCAACACCCGCTGAGTGCAACGATAGAGCTTGAAAGATCAAATACAATTTTTAATGTAACTCCAACTGGATTCGTCTGAAAGAAGAAAGTCATATACACCTAGGATGCCTCGGGGGTGAGTAAAACACATCCTGTTTTTCATTTTTGGGTGAACTAACCCTTTAAATTCATAAAGGTTTGGTTCATTTGTGAAGATCATCTCGATTAACAAAATGTGCAGGAATCATAACTTTTGTTGGTCACAGAGCTCACTTTCTGCAATAATCCAAAAGCCAATTGAAGAAATTCCAATTGGCTTTTTGTCAAAGAAACCAGGGTGAAATGCGTCATCAATGCAGCACTATACAGAGTAGAAAACCAAATCATAATATTCAGCTTAAGTTAAAAGTCTAACTGCACCAGTGCCAATGTTAAGATGCTTCCGGAAACCTGTTTGTCTTGATTGTAACAGTCAGGGCTGTCCATGAAAGTGTATTTGTCCTTTCAGGTCAGTGCAAGGCATATAACACTGAAAAAAGGAAGTACAATCATTCTTTTGTGTCTTACAAAGAACTGTAATCTCACCATTTCTGTTCACAGTAGTTCCCTAAAAGCACTACACAGAAAGAGCAGTAGCTCCATTTACCTCAAGTATCATGTCCCCAGGCACAAGACCATCCACTCCTCTGGCAGGACTGTCCTCTCCCAGCCTCTCCACAAATAACCCCTGCAGGTTTCCTCCACACAGCTGAATGCCCAGCTCCCCCTGAGTCTTCCTCACCGTTACCAAGCGAGGCTCTGGAACTTTCTTGGAACTCTCAGAAGACATCCTGACATTCAAGAGCAGAAACAGGCTGGTCACCCAAAGTCATGGATTTCGTGTTGTGTGACCCAGGCTTTTCCAAAAGGTAAGCTGCATATTTATGCTTCCTTTGAGAAGAGCTACAAAATTTATGGCCAAACTGTAAAGCATTGCACATATCCTTCCAAAAGAAGGCATTCCAAAGAATGTTTGGCAACAAGCTCAGTGTAAAAATGGTGAGAAGGTGGAATAAGCGTGATGAAGATTATATATATTCTAAATAAAAAACACATGTGCCAGACTTCTCCAATCATTTATTTATTACAATTGACTGGAAACGCATTCATATTTTGAGTGTGATCTCAAAATCTAATCAACAACCAGTGGATAAAATCAAGTGCCCACCATATATTTTCATTCTTCCTCGAAAATCTGTTTCATTTCGATTTTCTTTCAAAGTTTTTTTATTTATATTTACATTCTAAATCACATACAACAATCCCCGACCCTCACCATCAAACATCTAGAGTAGCATCCATACTGTCCATTAATTCAGACTGGAATTGTAAGTAGAAGAACCGAGCATATATATATATACACATGCCAACATAAATCAACCTCCAACCATATATAAAAAGAGATACATGCACATACACTCGCATGAGAGAGAGAAAAAAAACAAAAAAATAAATAAAAAAAGGGGGGAATAATAATAAATAAAATACATTACAAAAAGAAAAAAATCAAACAGACTTATCAACATAGTCAATAAAAGGGTGCCACATCTTAAAAATTGTTTTTCTGACCCTTTTAGTGAATACCTAATTTTTTCAGGCAAAGATCCTCTTCTCTTACGGGACTCTCGTATCACCGCCTCCTTGATCTGATACCGGTGAAAACGAACTATCACCGCTCTCGGTCTCTCTCCCTGCTTCGGCTTAGCGATCAGAGTGCGATGTGCCCTGTCAAGTTCCGGGGGTGACGGCAATACCTGCTCGCCCATTATTTCCGACAGCATCTCGGAAAAGAACACTGTGGGTCGAGGACCCTCAATGGCCTCCGGTAAGCCAATTATCCTGATATTATTGCGCCGACTGCGTCCTTCCAAGTCCGCTGTTTTGGCCTTGAGTTTAGCGCAGTTCTCAGTTAGTTCGGTACATACTGCTTCCAGCGAGTGAATTCGCTCGCGGAGGAGGTCTGCGTTGGATTCCAGTGATACTATTCGTGGTCCATGGTCCGAAACCGCAGCCTGGACGAGGTCAAGTTTTGCCTCTAAAGATGTCAAAGCAGTTTTGAAATCGGCAGAGAGGGCGGCCCTGTGGTCTTCCAATAAGCTAGTTAAGGCCGACATGCTAACCTCGCCATGAGCCGCGGTCGCGTCATCTTTAGCGGTGGTGTCTTTCTTCACTTGTTTTGCTGATTTAGATGCCATTATCTGCTTCCTTAGTTATTAACCGTGTTATCCAATTACATTCGAAAAGATAAACAAGTAGAGGGTTATTAAATAGTAACAAAGAATAATCTGTACAGGGAACACGAGGTAGATGCGTCTACTCCATTCGCATCCAGAACCGGAAGTCTCATTTAGATTTTCATCACAATATGGAAGAAAAGATATGTCGCCGTTTCCTAAAATAGTGAATCTACTTCTGTGCAATTTGCATGTTGCACAGAGTTGCTGTTATTGTAGACCGTTCCAAATCTGTCATTTATGTGATTATATTCAGTCAGAATGCAGTCTTCTAGACAGCAGAAGTCAGTAAGGCAGATCACTGTATGTAATTGTGCAGTACCTGATGAAGCTGTTGGGACTAGTGGTGGGTGTCGTCTGCTTGGAGGACGGGGTGAGCGTGCCTTCATCCTGTTCACTTAGGGTGTCTATGGTGGAGTGGTTATCTGGGGTGGCGGCTCCACTGCCCTGCGGGGTGGACTGAGAGCTCACTGGCTCCAAGCGGGAACTATGGAACAACACGGCCAAGAATAAACCACCCCCGCTTTGAGATCAAATATACATTAACCTGAGCTAAATGAAATGGAAAAAGGGCTGTACCTGGAGCGAGAGTGGTTGCCGAGCTGATACATGTGTGGGTTGTACTGGGCCATGATCGTGATGGTGTCACACTGCTGGCCAATGATGAGCCGCGCTTGCTGCTCGGTGGCATTGCGCAGGTTTATCCCATTGTACTGAGGGAAAGAAACAAAAATAAATTTGAGTTGCATGATACATTTTCGTAGTTGGCATGGCATGCAGCATTACTGATCGCAAAAGATATATATATATATATATATATATTTGCTGTTCAGCTAAATTTAAAAAAATATTACTAAATATAAGTAAAACTGCATAAACAAAACAGAAAATAAAATAAAGCTGCATCAAATAAAATTGCATAAAAAAATAAAATTAAATAAAATCCAAGTAAAATGCATATGTCCTGGGGTGTGATAGTCATCGATATGAAGCGTGAGATATAGAAACAATGTAGACAGAAACACTATTTAAATATATTGCTATATTAAATATACTCTTTAAGTGGGCTGTATTTAAAAAAAAATACTGCTCATGAATTTAAATTTGCCCTAAAAATATAAGTAAATAAATTAAAAAAAAGTTAGTCATTGGCAAACCTTTTTTCATCCTTTTCTCTCAAAGCCCATTGGGTTATTGATGTGCTAAAGCTAACCTCCAGTAGCTGGTCTCCATACTCTAGCCCAGCCTGGTGTGCGATGCTGCCCCCGGTCACCTTGGAAACAAAGATCCCTCCATTCTCTCCACTCACGATGGAGATGCCGAGAGGCTCCACCCCTTTGTGCACGATGACATTCCGCGGCTCCTCCAAGTACGGCCTGCCAGAACGATAAATGCGGGTGAGTTTCAAGATCAGAGATAATCAACAGCCGAGACGGAAGTTGTTCTGCGGGGCTTTAACCAGGGTAGATGCTGAATTACTGCGACAGAGGAGAACCATGCAGGTGGGTGTACAGCAAGAGACATTTACTGAACTGGCAGTTTGGAGGACTAACTGCCGCACAGGCACACAAACAGGGTAGAAAGCGGAGGGAGTGTGCATACAGGAGGACTTCAATAAAAGATCCAGAAGGTTATACATTTATTCTCCTAACCTAAATACGCATGTATATATACCCAATTTACCACCCAAACAAGTAAAATCATGCTTTAATGTAACAGCTCCATGTCCAGACAAAACATCAACACTTCACTGACAAGTACACCACATTTCAAAACAGACCTCTATACTCCTGAGTAAAGACATTATTAAAGCTGCTGTAAGCGATGATAGCCTCCTGGCTATCATCTACAAGTCAGAAACAGGTTAGATTTCTCAAGACACTTATTTCAGAGATACCTGATATTTTACACATGGCAACAATTCCTTATAGCAGCTTTAAACTCCCTTTAGCATTTGTGATTGACTGATTGAGGAAACCCTGGATCTTTTCAGGATGAGAGCAGCCAAACTGACATGCAAATCATAAATGTCTCACTTAAGCACTTAAGTACACATTTACTCCAAAAACAGCTAAACCTGCTCTGTACAGATTTAACATTCATGAGGAATCTCTTGCTGAGCAGGATAATCAAAAAAGTAAATTAGAAGCAGCGGGAAATATTACCCAATAACACCAATTAAACTCCACTTGAAGGAAATGTTGACAGAGATTTATAAACCTGATCCCCTCCATGTAGTTGTATTAAAGGGATAGTTCACACAAAGATGAAAATTCTGTCATATTTACTTACCTTCATGTCATTCAAAACGTATGATGTTCATTCATCCTTAACACAATGAAAGACATTTTTTATGAAATGTGTGAGATTTCTGTCCCTCCATTGAAAGTCCATTCCACCAAAATGTTCAAGCTTCAAAATGTACATAAAGAGATTTTACAAGTAATTTATATGAACAGAATGGTTTAATAAAACTTTTTGTAGAGACATGGTCACTTTTTATAATTAACAGATTCAATTTGGATTTTTTTCCACTTATAAACATTAATCAACACGCATACACTGAGCACATCGAAAATGGTAAACAGAAGCTCAACTGCACTTGACATGTGAGAACCAATGAGTTTTGTTCTTGCGTGTCAGTTGACACTTTACTCTATGCATGAGCATTGATTAATGTTTATCTCTTTGGTAAGACTTTAGTTTAGGGACCAATTCTCACTATTAACTAGTTGCTTATTAGCATGCCTATCATTAACATATTGGCTATGTATTAATACTTATAAAGCACATATTCTGCATGACCATATTCTACCTCTCTAATCCTACCCAATACCTTAACTTAACAACTACCTTACTAACTATTAATAAGCAGAATATTAGGAGTTTATTGAGACAAGTCATAGTTAATAGGTTGTTAATAGCGAGAATTGGACCTTAAAATAAAGTGTGACCATCGCTTTATATCTCATGTAAAGCAATCATGTCTCTTTAGAACACTTGGAATAAACTTTGATTCACATTGATTACTTTTACCTTTAAAAGTAATCACATGGATTTGGTTTTTTTTCTTCCTCAATGGAGGGATAGAAATTTCTAAGGTTTCATTAAAAATATCCTCACTTGTCTTTGAACTCTCTTCCACCTTCAACACCACGACTGAGGTGCCCTTGAGCAAGGCACCGAACCCCCAACTGCTCCCCGGGCGCCGCAGCATAAAGGGCTGCCCACTGCTCCGGGTGTGTGTCACTTTCACAAATGCAGACATGGTTTTATGTTTACGCGGCGCGATGCAACGCAACGTGTAAAAAGACAGTATAAGTCATTATAATCCGTAATTATGTCCCCACTGGATGCAACAAATGCCTCGTTTATAATGGATTTTATTGGTTTTGTCTCATCGCGCCGGGACACAGGATCACAGTATGGTAAGGGGCGTAACATTTCAGTCACACGCTTGAGGTATTCGGCCAATCACAACGCACTGGATAGCTGGCCAATCAGAGCACACCTCGCTTTTCAGACCGATGAGCTTTGTAAAAATCGACGCGTTTCAGAAAGGCGGGGCATAGAGGAGAAACAATAATGTACAGTATGTGGAAAATAATGTGTTTTTTTAACCTTAAACCGCATAAACACATTTCATTACACCAAATACACAAAATAATGTTCTTTTAGCAACATCATATGACCCCTTTAAAGTCTTGATTTGGAATGACATGAAGGTGAGTGATTGAGGACAATTTAAATTTTTGAGTGACCTAACCATGTAAATAAAACAAACTAACAAGGGCCTCGGAAAACAACATGTTTTCTAGGTCTTTGGTTTGCCTGAACAACTAGTTGACTAATCAGTCAGAGTCATCATGAACTGCCATTCACAACCCATTTTACTTTGGTAACGCAGCATTTCCATGTGGTAAATATATTTCTCGTAGCCTGGGCTGTATGCTAACACAACACAGAGAAGCAGGAATTTCTACAGCCAACCACTTGGAGCAAACAAGTACGTTTGTCAGGCATTCCCTGTGCGTAACTGGCAGGGAACAAACCTCAAGCTTCTGAGAGAGGAGAACCTAGGCCTAGCAGCCAGAGGGATTCTCAGAAAGGATCTGTTACGGTACAGAGATCTGAAAGATTCAGAGGAGCAAAGAAGAGAGGAGAAAAACAGATTGTGAAAGAGAGAGACACACAAGGGACTCTGGAGGAAGACAAATATGTAGAGAAGAATTATAATAAATACATAAGAACAACTGGAATGAATGAGTGACCTAGTTTACAAAACTCCACTCAAAGTCGATCTGAATTTTATATGATGGTGCAGATTAAAATAAGTTGAGCGACGGTGACGATATGAACGACTGATCCTTCAACATACATTATTTTATATTCACACACAGTCCAATTATTGGAGTCAGATAAAGGGCTTCTGAGCTGTATGTGGATAAGAGCGAGCTGTTGCTTGGCAACCTGATGAAGGGGCTGGGGGGGGTGCGCAGCAGGAAGGACCCGAGGCAGCGTGAGTGTACCTGTCTTTTCTCCGCTCTCCTGTGGGTACGGGGCTGACGGAGATCCTGGGCAGGGTGGAGATGGAGCTCTGAGACTGGCTGGAGGCGAACGAGGATGTCTCCAGATTGAAAGGAGACAGACGTGGCGTGATGAGACTGGGACTGCTGCATTCTGAATGAGACAGGGACCCTGATGAACAACACACAGAAACAACAATCAGCATGGATTCTAGACTGACTATAACACAACAACTTCACAATTTTGACAACAATCCATACAAACCTCTATATTTATGCATTTGCCATCAAGGCCAATTAGACTCAAAATGTTTACCGCAAGTAATAAAGAGCAAAAATGTACTTAAATATAATAAATAGTAACAAACAGCAACATTTACAGACAGACACTACAGTTTCAAAACGTTGGGGTTGGTAGGATTTTTTAATTAAATTAATACAGTAAAGCCATTTATAATAAGATTTTTATTTTAAATACATGCTGTTCTTTTGAACTTTATATTTTTTCCCAAATCTTGAAAATACAATCACAGTTCCCACAAAAATATAGAGCAACACAACTGTTTTCGACATTGATAACAATATGAAATGTTTCTTAAGCAGCAATTATTAGAATATTAGAATGACTTCTGAAGGATAGTGATAGTGAAAATTCTTCTTCTTTGCATCACAGGAATAAATTACATTTTAAAATGTATTAAAATAAAAAGCAGTTATATTAAAATGTAATAATATTTCACAATATTACTGTTTTAACTGTATTTTTGGTCAAATAAGTGCAGCCTTGGTGAGCATAAGACACTTCTTTCAAACCCATACAAAAAAAAAAAAAAGTACAGACCCCAAACTTTTGAATGATCATGAAAAGGGCAGGGACATTTCCTGAATGCCAATTTTGCTACTGAAGTTTAAATCAGAAATGCTACTGAAAGACCTTAGTCTTCACTCTCATACTCGCAAGTCATAAAACAAGAAATAAGTGCAAAATTAGCTAAATGGCACACTTTATAGCTGAATGGCTGAATAAAACATTAAAATCATCACGATTTTCACAATGCCGATATTTGCTCATTTTAATTCACCAACAAAATGATCACTAAAATACCATGAATATACATTATTATTGATCTGTTCTAGTACAAAAGGAAACTTTGGGACAAAGAACAGTTCATTTCCACTACTTTGTATATATTTGACGCTGAAACTAAACGGAGACTTACATTTTATGTATGAATCACTATTAGTTAGGAAAGAAAACCTCTTTGCCGCAGGTTATTTATTCAGGCTTCCAATATTTCAGTGTACACAAATGTCAGACTTGTTTGTGCAAAGTGTTCTCTACTTGACATGTCTTACTTGATTTAGCTTTGTTTGACATTTTAATTGCCTTTCCTGTACCGTATTGCTGCATCTGGTGGTTATTTAGTTTTACATACTGCAGTATGGAAGACAACACTGGATTACAAATTCTAAATAAATGTATTTCAGAAAGAATTAAATAACTAAATAAATAAATAACTTGACTAAACAAACACATAGACGTGAGTTGACAATGTAGCATCCTACTTGAAATGTTTATTGAAGTATGATGCCTGCAGTCTCTACTACATATGTAGAAAGGGGTGTTAATTTTGTTTCTCTGTTTCGGTAACTAGGATTTACACAAGCTTCAGTCTGGATCCAGAACACCTGAGAAGAGATGATGCCAACACCTCAGAGGACCTCAGATGATGCCAACCCTGAAAAAACATAAACTACCACATTTTGCTATAAGTTTGATTGCATCAATAATAATAATAATAATTGCTGTAAAGTTGCTTTGCAACGATTTGTATCGTGAAAAGCGCTATACAAAAACTTGAATTGAATACATTTTCCAATTCAACCATAACCAAGATTATTTCAGATGTGCTGGATTCATGAGAGGAGGCTCACCTCTTTCTGAGCCCAGCATTGAGCGAGGATAGCGCGGCGTGGAGGGAATCTTTATCCTCTCAGTGCGATACTGCAAATTATTTGATGAACCTTCAGGAAACAAAAGGGAGAAGGTGAGGAGAAAAACACACACATTATTTAAACTCAGTAGTTACAGCAAGAGGGGAAAAGCTGATATATATGATTAAAGACAGAGACTGACCGAGTCTAGCGCTGGACGGCAGGGAGTTGGTGCCGTGTGAGGCCCGGCTGCTCCGGGACGAGTCAGAGTAGTCTGTGCAGCGTTTCTGGCTCAGGTCCAGACTCAGATGCCCTTGATGCTGAGGACTGAGATGGAGAGAAGAAAACATACCAGATCAGCAAACACTCATAATGGGGTGAAGGAGCAATTCTTCTCCTGACAAAGTAAATAATTATCCTGTTTATGACCTACAATGGTTACTTGTACTTAGCACAACATAATGAAAATTTGGTGATATCATTAACTGCAATAACTCACAGCATGAATTTGTTCTGCATTAAAGTGATACCTTCCAGGGTCAAAAATGAAGAGGGGCTTGGGGCAAAAATGGCACTAAAATGAACAAAAATGACCCCAACTTCAAAGGGGTCATATGACGCGATTTCAATTTTTCCTTTCTCTTTGGAGTGTTACAAGCTCTTGGTGCATAAAGAAGATCTGTAAAGTTGCAAAGACTAAAGTCTCAAATCCAAAGAGATATTCTTTATAAAAGTTCAGAGTCAGCCACACCTACCTAAAACGGCTCGTTCTGACACGCCCCCACATATCTACCTCACTATGTGGGAAGATTTGCATAACGCCGCCCAAATGTTCACGCAAAGAAAGAAGGCGTAACTTTTAGTCTCACTGTAGTTTTGTTGACGCTGCAGCCATGTCGTGAAGACGCTGTGTGCTTCGTTGTGAAAGCGAAACTACTTTGTTTGGTCTTCCAAAAGAGGACGATATTCGCTTCGTCATGCCTAGAGCTGATCTGTGCTGGTCGCTGAGGGAATACATCAACTTTCACCGTGGACGAAGCAGAATCCAGCCCGAGGTCCGTCAAATGTGGTTGCCGCTCATTCGTCGGATCCGCCGGGCGCGCCCTTATTGCCCCCGCCGCCTCAGCTCACGCTAGCCCGGCCTCAGCGCACGCTAAGCCGGGGCTTCCCTCACGGTAGGCCGCTGTGCTTTTCGTTGTGAAAGCGAAACTACTTTGTATAAGTCATTATAATCAGTAATTACCGACTGGATGCAACAAATGCCTCGTTTGTAATGGGTTTTAATGTTTTTGTCTCATCGCTCCAGCCGGGACACGGCATCAACAGTATGTGAGGGGCGTAACATTTCCGTCTCATGCTTGAGGTATTCGGCCAATCACAACACATTGGATAGCTGGCCAATCACAGCACACCTCGCTTTTTCAGACCGATGAGCTTTGTAAAAATCGACGCGTTTCAAAAAGGCGGGGCATAGAGGAGAAACAATAATGTACAGTATGTGGAAAATAATGTTTTTTTTTACTTTAAACCGCATAAACACATTTCATTCCACCAAATACACAAAATAATGTTCTTTTTAGCAGCATCATATGACCCCTTTCAAGATTAGGGGCAAAAAAGGCCTCTGCACAATTAAAGTAAACATATTAAGACGGTCACAATTACAGTGAAACGTAAATATTAATGAAAAGTGCTAATTGTAGAAATATGTTTAGATCTGCTCATGCTGCATCAAAGATTTCCTTAGCATTTCTTTTCTGCAGTGTTGAGCATTATAATCAATCAAAAACAGGTTTGTATTGAGCGTATGAATGCAGTGGCCAAACAAAAGCATTTAGATTAGTCACTGGTTTTGTTTTTCAAGCTATTAAAATAACCAATGTAAAGTCTTGAATTTCTAATGCACAAAATGCAATAAACTAACTCATAAACGTTTCTTAAATTTGTCTGTGTTGCATAGAAGAATATGACATGCTATTTCTTTAAAAATAAAAATTTGTATTTTATTTACCAATATTGATAATCATTATTACAATATCAAGAGAAATAATCAATAATCATTGTCATATTAAATTGTCATAATTTTGCAGTCCTACGCTCTAATGAATTCCTGGGCTTTATCATCTATAATTTATACACTTTATATAGGCAATTATATAATGTAAATCCATGATTGATTGAAGTTGCTTAAATTTAAGTTTCTGACATAAGACTGATACATTTAATAAAGTAAAAGATTTAATATTGCCCCTTACAAATAATGCCATAGAGTTGCCATATTTGATGGAGATACAGTCTTCAGTAGGCGGCAGTAGGGCAGTTGTTAGTGTGAACTCTGTGACTGCGCACCATGTAAACAGGGTTCTTCATAACGGCCGTTACCGCAGAGCAGGGGGCCAGTCCTCGATGTGCTGAGTCTGAAGTTGAAACACAACCACATAATAACCAATAAAACACACATTCCCCTTCAACTGCCCGCTGCGCTCACATCTTTCATTTCTGCCTCCATTATTGTGGCTACTGCTCTCCTCACAGCATCAAGAGATGTTATCCGAAAGTCAAAACTGTGAGATTTGTCACAAATAGAGCATAGAGTATGGCCTGAAACGTAGAAAAAATTAAGGAGTATTTTTTGGAATATATGGCTAAGTGAAAGGCGCCAACCGTTCAGAAAATGCTGATTGTCCCCCAACTGTCCACCGCAGAGCAATTTTATTTTCTATTCATTTTCTGTGTGGGTTGCAATTTTTGACACCCTGTTGCCAAAATTTGGGAGACGTGGAGTAGTTTTATTTGTGTGTGACTGTTTTTTTTTATTTTTTTTTATTTAACATTAAATAAACATCATCCTTAAAAAGACAATTTATCAAATAAACTAATGAACAAACAAATACACAAACAAACACACATATATTAATAAATTAAATTCAATCAGGGTTTTCAAACGTAGCACAAATTATGTTGCCACTCAGTTTGGACTTGCTACTTTTGGACCAAATGCTGGTTTGTACTTCATAAATCTATATTTCTCCTAAATTAAAGAAAAAGTATTGTTATTAAATTAATGTGTGTAACAAGAGTGAAAGCAGTACATCAGTAAAGCTCAACCAGTTTGAATAAAACATTACTTGTTTTCTTGTCATGCTGTAGAAAGTGTGAAAATTTAAGGAAGCATTTTTGAAATATGAGGAAAATCATGCAGTAACCCATACGGAACAGGAACTCAATTTTACTTGCAGCCACTTTTTATGATAAATCACATTGGAGCATAGTAAAATTAAACATATCTAATATTTCCCATAACAAATGACATGCCAATTCGCTTTATTATTTTTTTTAAAACTACATGGGGCACCAAGTGCAACATATTGATGTCACACATTGGCTTTTGCTTGTGTTCAGAATCGAGTTCCACCGGTAAAGCCAGCTGCTCTGGGCGACAGATGAGCAGACGGCGGGGGAAGCTCGGAAGGCAGCCATCCCGGCCAAAGCTTGAATACTCAAATCAAGTAAAAATAGACCTCATTATCACACAATCCCCATGTGAACTATAGTCACATGACAGAGGCATCAAGCAGAACCCACAGTGGTTTGTCCTGTTTCTACAAAAATCTACAGTCCTGACGATGTGCTTTATGTCTTTACGTGAGAAAATAAAATGCAAATATGTCACTGCATTAAATGGGACCTAACTGACACATTTCAGGGCTCACCAATAAGAATAGCCTTATGCTGCAGGAAAGAGATAAATGCATAAAACTGAGCCCTGCATTTTCATCTTTCCTAAGCAATAGCATGAACATTCAAAGCTGAAAATTATAAATTGGTTTCATTCTGTAAATCAACAAGCTCGTTGAACCATATTCTACATGATTATCATAAATGAGCAATTCAATTATTCAGGACTGAGTTCACCATAAAATTAAGTAAAACATTAATTTTGTAGGCCACATTGATCGGAATAAAGATGAACTGTGCTCTGCAGAGCAAATGCAGACAGGAAGAGTGTAGGAAGGGTGTTGTTAAAGAGATGCATTGAAATATAGGGCTCTGATTAGGGCGGCTGTAACTCACTGGGAGGCAGGGTTCCATTATAGGCTGTAGGCACAAAACCCACGCTGTGTCTGTGAGGTCGATTAGGAGAGGAACGCAGCAACTCCCTCTGCTCCACAGAGTCACCATCATTTGAATAACTCTGCCAAACACACACACAGCATTAGATAATGCAGCATATACAGTTCTATAGAGTTAGAATGAATGATTCTAGAATATCCTAACAAAAATAACTAGTTGAATGATTTTTCATTCTTCAAATGATATTCAAAATATTAATGTATTTGCTCTGAAATGATTAAAAACTTTCATTTTGAGCAATGTATCAAGTCGATTTGAAATATTAAACAGTACAGTAAAAAAATAAATTAATAAATAAAATGTTAAAACGAATCACGTCACAATAATTGTTACAAATAACAATGATATAACATTGTATTTACACTACTGTTCAAAAGCTGATTTTTTAAAGAAAAGTTCATACAGCAAAGACGCATTAAATAGATCAAAACTGACAGTAATTAAATAGAATCAATTGACGCATTAAATAGAATCAAAATTGACTTTTACATTGTTACCAGAAATTTCTAATAAATTCTGTTCTTTTGAAGTATACAGAAAAAAAAATGTATTGCACCCTACCGGTCACTGAAGACTGGAGTAATGGCTGCTGAGTTATATATTTCACAATATTACTGTTTTAGTGTATTTTTAAACAAATCAATGCAGCCTTAGTGAACATAAGAAACTTGTATCGAAAACAAAAGCAAAAAAAGGCTTACAAATCTTAAACTTTTGAAATGTAGTATATATGCACTAATATAACAATACATTGTAATAAACAGCCATATTTTTTGCCATACATTTTTAATAAATCAAACTTTTGAAGCATGCAATATTCCATGTAGAAAATATGAATATTTTGAAGTGATAAATCATATTCAGAATCACATTTTCAACTGCATTATCTAGTCAACGAACTGATTCATTGTACAGTTTAAATGAATTGAAAATATTTTCATATTTGCTACTGAGGTTTAAAATCTGTGATGCTGTTAAATATCTTGGTCTCAGTGATGTACTGCCACAATATTTAAAAAAAAAATGCAATTAATGTTATTGTGAAATTCATAATACATTATTTTGATTTTAAACTGACAGCAATATATGATAATGACTAAAATATGATAATGAATAAATCCAAATAATAATAATATAATAAATAATATCACCAGAGACTTATATTACATATTGTAAAAAGGGGCATAATATGGCACCTTTAAGACAATATGTATCATATTAAAATATATACTTTAGTAATAAAGTAAATAATATAATATGTACATGAATAATTCTAGATTATATTACAATAATTAGCATATTAATATAATAAAGCGCTACTAAAATAGCGCTAAGCTAATCTTCTACATATCATCAGGAGGCGTGCGTCAGCATGTTCTCTCCCCCTCTCTCTTTCCTCCCAGTGCAGTGGGAGATCAATCTCAGGCTGCGAGGCTAATTAAAACAGGCAGGACGGCTGGCTGTGTCAAATTCACCTGGAAGCTCTGAAGAGGAATGGTCTGAGGAGTCATCCTGCGCCTGAGCGCCGGGGCCGATTTGGGCCTAGGACGCTTCACTTCCGGTTCCTCCGGCCGCATCCGTCCGATGTCCTCCTCGCATGACTTCCTGGAGCTCAAGACCTTGCCCTCGCGCCCCGCCTCGGTGAAGTACAGGTTGCCGTTGCGGTCCTCCTGCTTGGGTTCGTGGACAGACATGGCGGTGATGGTGGACTCCGAGGCGGAGTTGCCCTGATGTTTGTGCTTGAACTTGAAGGAGTCGCTACGTGTGGGTGGGGTCGGGGGTGTCGGGGCAGAGTCCGCTTTTAAAGCTTGAGGCGAATGGTAGTCCGTCTTTGACAGTGCATCTGGTCTTTTGAAGGTGTCAGCATCAATGGGCTTTCTTTGCTTGGGCGACCTGTAGATGGAGAGTTGCGCCGGGCTGTCTGTTGTCATGGCGACACCCACCACCATTTTAGGCCAAGTGCCGCCACTGTGTTGCTTCTCCAGGCTGGTTTCCAGTGTAACACATTCAGGGCCGACTGACTCTGAGCGGGTGTAGCAGACCTCCTGAAAGGCACTGCCACAGTAGCGGGCCAGTCCCAGCTCTGAGGCGGGTCGGAGAATGTTAGGGTGCAAGGTGGAGATTGGAAACACCTTCCTCTCAGAATAACCGCTCTCCTCCATGTCAGTTCTGGTCTTTCTTCTATCGCCGCCCGTGTCCCCGCTGTAAATGTCTGTCTGAGTGGAGCTGGTGTGCTTGAGGTTTCTGCTGTTTCGAGAATGGATGTCCGACAGATGGATTCTGCCGTTGGATTTCTCGGCCTCCCTCAGGCTCTCAAAGATGTTCTGCCCCGACGTGCTCTGGGGAAAAAACTGTTAATGGACAGGTTCAGCACAACTGGCATAAATAAAACAGAAACATCAATAAAACAAACATTCAGAGGTACATAAACTACTGTTACTGTGACCCATTTCGCAAAGCCGGTTTCAGTGGCAACCCAGGTAAATTCGAGTTTAGTTCGGGTTCAGGAAGATGGATAGGGTTTTAGTGGTGTTCCTCACCATGGTAACTTATGCTTTTATTCTGAGTAGGAGATCACAAACCAAAACTGGACAATCAGATGTCAGCAAAGTGTCATATCTGATGCAAATGTTAACGCCTGCTCCAAATTAAAACACTTCACAGTGAAAGTATTTTAGTGATGGAATTGCAAAAATTTTGCTCCTATTTATTATATTTATTTTATATGAATTATATATTATATCTTTAATGCATTACATGCAAGCAATTATATTTTGACAACTGATATTCAACTTTTAACTTAAATAGCTAAACTGTTTTTTAAGCACTTTGTGAACATATAAATTATATGTATAATTAAATTAATTTAGTTGATTCACTTGCATCAATAGAGTTAGATATTTTCTTTCAGCTGCCCTCTCAAACTTTAATGGCAGTGGCAATGTTTTATTCCTTTCTTGTAAATGCATTTAAATTCCTGATTTTTTTTTTATAACAATCTCAATCGGTGAACCCACAGAACCTGATCTAAACTGGGTTAGATTTGTTTAGTTTTGTCAACTCTAAAGCTACTCTAAAACTCAACTAGCTTCAGGCCACAGGTTTCTTAGGGTTAATTTAATCCAATAACAAATTGACGTTTTGCTAAGCTCCACCCCACTTGGTGCTCTTCATGATTACTTGAGGTCATTTGGAATCCACAGCATGTATATAAAGTTACAGAATGTTGTGTTTATGATTTCATAGTATCTTGTGTAACTATTATTGAGAAATCTTCATTACATTATAAAAATTAAAAAAAAATTGAAAAAAAAAAATGTTTAAAACTATTCAGCTGCCCTCTCAAACTTTAATGGCAGTGGCAATGTTTTATTCCTTTCTTGTAAATGCATTTAAATTCCTGATTTTTTTTTTATAACAATCTCAATCGGTGAACCCACAGAACCTGATCTAAACTGGGTTAGATTTGTTTAGTTTTGTCAACTCTAAAGCTACTCTAAAACTCAACTAGCTTCAGGCCACAGGTTTCTTAGGGTTAATTTAATCCAATAACAAATTGACGTTTTGCTAAGCTCCACCCCACTTGGTGCTCTTCATGATTACTTGAGGTCATTTGGAATCCACAGCATGTATATAAAGTTACAGAATGTTGTGTTTATGATTTCATAGTATCTTGTGTAACTATTATTGAGAAATCATCATTACATTATAAAAATTAAAAAAAATTTGAAAAAAAAAATGTTTAAAACTATTCAAACACAATAGTTATGGCTAGTTAGCCTAAGAAAGCATTCATTTACAGATGTTATTAGCAAAGGCCCGGATGATTACTGAAAGCAGTAATGAGAAACTACAAACTCTTTTCACAATTTTCCAAACTTGACTTCCTCAGTAACGTCTCAGAGTTGGTATTCCAACTCAGACACGGCGGTCTCAAATACAACATAGAATAAATGTCACAGAAGCACCTTGGCATGTGGTAATGAGAGCGGCACACACGCTCAGACAGCAGTGAGAGAACAATCACCTTCATGAGGGAGAGAGCGAGCGAGTCCCTGCCACCCCTCAGCAGAGCCTCACATTCACTCAGAGATTTGTTATCCAGAGCGATCCCATTTATCTAGGGAGAAAGAAATTTAGGTCAGCGCTTCACCAAAGAAAAGTGCCAGCAGACTTTTCAATCCTTCTATTTTCAAACCTAGAAATGACTTCGGAAACTTGAGAACAGAGACAAAGAGATGCTTGGTGAATGAAAGGATGGTGCACTTTTAAGATATCCAGTTCAGATAAATCCTTCCATCTTTTTAAACGTAAAGAAATAGTTCACTCAGAAATATATTCTGTCAAGGTTTACTCATCCTCAAGTTGGTCCAAACCTAAACTGACTGACTTTCTTCTATGAAACACAGACAAAGGAAATGTTGAAGAATCGTACCGGTCATTTAATGAAACTGAAAGGAGACTCAAGCTGATGAGCTTTTTTTTTTAAATGGTAGAAAGCACCTAGAAGTCTCATAAAAGTGGTCCATACTGCTTGTGCACTATATTTCAAGTCAAATAATAGCTTCATGGGAGGAACAGCCCAAACTATTGAAAATAGATCTCAAAACAAATATGGTGAAATTAGACATCAGGTTTGGCAACGACACACAAGAATCAAATTGTCCAATTTCAATTGCCATTTATGTGATTTTGTAATCCATACAACTTAATAGTTAATTTTATCACTACAACATAAGTAAGCTGAAGTACCAACATTACTGAATGAACCAAAAGCAAAAACTGAAATATACATAAATTAAACTGTTCAGAAATTACTAAAAAATTAAACTGAAAGCAAAAATAAAAGCTAATTTAATTAATTAAACTAACACTGAAAAGTAACATTGGTCTATTTCTAACATTAAGTTATCATATGGCGTCAGAAGACTTTTGAAACTTCTATGGGTGTTTTTGTCATTTTGAAGTTCACAAGTCTTAAAGGGGTCATATGATGCGATTTCAAGTTTTCCTTTCTCTTTGGAGTGTTACAAGCTGTTCGTGAATAGATAAAATCCCTGAAGTTGCAAAGACTAAAGTCTCAAAACCAAAGAGATATTCTTTATCAAAGTTAAGACTCTGCCACACCCCCCTAAAACGGCTCGTTCCGGGGCATAGAGGACCTACAATAATGTACAGTATTTGAAAAATAATGTGTTTTTTGAACATTAAAGCATGTCAACATATTCTGTTACACCAAATACACAAAATAATGATCTTTAAAAAAGCATCATATGACCCCTTTAAGGACCTTGCACACTGAGTCCAAAACGTTTGTCTGAAATTTTCGCATGTTAAAAGATAAATACGACGTTATGTTGTGTCAATCACGTTTACACACTGCCTCCGAAACGTTCGTCCATCATAAAAAAATTTGGATCGGGTTCAATTTTCTATGCTTTTCTCATCCGTAGCAAGCATTTTGAGACGTGTTTTACAAATTTAGAGCAACGGTACAAGTGAATGCCAAAATCCAGAATGGTGCCTAACAAGTTGATCCCCTTCGTCTCGCAGCACAAAGCACAGTATAGGTCCTTGCACACTGAGTTCACCAAGAAATGATTGGTCTTCTTTTTAATATGTAGCTCTAGTATCACTAGTAAAGCATCAAACTGAGCCACTGACATCCTGAAGTGTATAAATGTGACTGACACAACGTGAGGTCGTATTTATGTTTTAATGTGCGAAAATTTCAGACAAACGTTTCAGACTCTGTGTGCAAGGTCCCCATTTACTTTCATTATATGGAAAAAGGCAACCATTCTTCAACTTCCTTCATTTCTCTTCTTATGCTTGTGTGTTAAGCCATGTCAGTTGAGAAATATATGAGTGCAAGCAAATCATGAAAGAATTTTCATTTCTTTAATGATAAGAACCAGCAGATGTAGCACTACTGATTGAGCCATATGACATGGCCAATATTAGAGCCAAAAGGTTACGGATATCTTCTACCCAGAATCTATCATGCAGTCAAAAGTAACACCTGATCCGCTCTCAGGATTAACATCTGTGTTACTTATCACCTCCATTTAAGGAGAGGAGTGGATTTGATTGGCAGTTCGTCTAATGAGCCTCCATGCATTTCAGATAAGGAGCTGGATTAAAAATCTGCTTCATTTAGGAGGTTGTAATGAGAGTAAGGTCAGACTTTTATAAGAGCAAATCGGATCTTTGACAGCAGCGATCTTCCTTCAATTTGAGGAAGGATCGCATGACTGCTGGATGACTTACGGCAATCAGGCGGTCTCCGATGGTAAGAGATCCCTCTCTGGCAGCTGGTCTGCCCGGTGCGATAGCGGCCACGTATACGCCGCCCTCAAGAGTGATACCAGCGTCTGGGAGAGTGCAGAGCAAAACCAAGAATAATGATCTTTAAAAAAGCATCATATGACCCCTTTAATAAGAAAACAAGGGAAATCAGCCACAGAAACGGTAAAATGAGTTGGAAAAATGCAGAAGTAAGTGATACCTTTGTGTCCGATGAGATTAATATGGACAGGAGTAACCAGTCTTCCTCCTAAAGATTTCCTCCTGCGAACGACCATATTGATCAGCCCTCCTCCATTAAGTACGGCTTTGATGACCTGCTTCCTGTCTTTGTTAGTCAGGTCCACATCATTTATCTTCAGCAGCCAATCATTCACCCTATTGAGAGAGGCACGGCTGGTCAGGACCAAACTATGAGCAGGGAAATGAGCATGAAATCATTCCAGAGGCCATTATCTGAAAAACACTCAATATCTGTATCCACCTCAATCTTCCATCCGCGATACTTCCTTTGTCCACACGGGTCACAAATATCCCACAATCCCCTGGTAAATATGGATCATTCACACCCTCTGCGATATCAACCCCCATTGCCTTCAAATCCATGTCGACCTGTAGGAAGATAATGATAGAGAGACTGATGAGACCTCTCCAAATATAGGAAGACAATAAAGACGAGAAAAAAAAACGTAAAGGTCAAATGATGTGAATGAGTATCCTGGAACCATGAAGGTAAATGCAAGAATTTAAGACCTTTTTAAGACCAAAAAAAGACTATTTAAGACTTCCATCACTTTTTAAATTAAAGAAAAATTAGATTAAAAGATTAACTTGATTAGCTCCCAACCACTACAATATAGAAATAAAAAATGATGCTTTTTCTCAGTAATTTTTCTTGTTTTTCAGTGCAAATGTCTTAAGATTTTTAAATCAAGATACATTTACTTGAGAAACAAAATAATATGAAACCAGAAGTCTTGTTTTATGAGAAATTGATGTAAATAAATGAAGTGGGTTTATCATTAAAAAAAGAACAAATATCTGCCAATGGGCTCAGAAAAATCAGTTCAATTCAAAGGGAAAACAAGTTTTCATACCCCACTGAAAGATATTTGTTCTTGTTTTAAACAAACTCAATTTTATTCAGCTTGTCAGAAAACAAGACTTCATATCTTCAATTTGCAACTCTAGTAAATATATCTCAATTTAAATATTTGTATTGGAAAACAAGACAAAAATACAGAGGAAAATATTCACTTTTAACAATGCATGCAACATTTAATGCATTGTCTTTAAAAAATTAAGACTTTCTGCTCTGATTTAAGACCTTTCTAGTCCTTCATTTGTGAAAGAGCAATCTGCAGAAACCCAGTATAAGGTAACTATATGGGTTTAGTTTAGGTTTATGGTTATGTATAGTACCATACTTAGTACCCACTTATGTAATTACTATAGTCAGCACAAAAATATGTACATGCAGAATAGGACTACAAAATAAAGAGATACTAATTAATATTATTTTTGTTATATATTTTAAATACTTTTCCAAGGCTGGAAAACATTAATATAAATATTCCCAGATATTGTCCACACCTGTAAGATCAATATATTATTCTTTGTGGGTTTTTGTATTCTTACCCGATCCTTCTCAAACTCCACCACCTCCGTCTCCCATTCTAATGAGTCTGTGTCTATGGCTGAATCATGTGAGCTGTGAGCCATTAGCTGGCAAAAACGCGCCTCCTTCTCCAACTGGCTCTCCATCTTCTCCCTTTATTGGTAGAGAGAGCACAAAACAAAAGACAGACCATTTTCTCTCTCATCTCTCCAAACAGTCATCTAATTCATCTCACACCCACAAAACAGCAAGAATGTCAAGTGTCAACAGTCTTTGTGAAGAGCATCTCTCTTTGTTTGAAGAGTTGCTGATGCAAGACTGGGAAAACCGCTGTCTTACAAGCCTACTGGATGATACGGGTTGGCATCAGGGCATCGTTTGCCACAGTTTGTGTAATCTGTAACACCTGTGCTAGATGGAGATGTTATAAAAGCGGCATCAAGGTCAAACCTTAAAATTGGGAAGAAAAAAAAACAGGATCAAGTAGTTGGGGAATACTGGCAAACTGTCACTAAGATTCATAGACTCAGAGAGAGGAAAGCCTAGAGGGCATCAGTGACATAAAAAAAACTTCAGAAAAGTCTACTGCAAGAGGGTGGGGGTGCTCTGGAGCTTTTGATGGGAACGGACTAACCACTAGGGGGCGTCTGAAGCAGAAATGTAATCAAAAAAGAAAAGGGCCTGGTTACCAATTAGCAGACTAGGACCAAAAATTAATTCCAACAGGGCCACGAATCATTTGTCAAATTAATATAAGTGGGCATTATAAGTGATAAATTATCTGCTGCCTGCCATTCACACACACACACACACTCAATTTATATTTATCTATCTATCAATTACATTATTTAGTATGTTATTTAGTACAATATTTATTAATAATAATTATTTACTAATTATTAATTAATAAATGTATTTATTAACTTATGCATTTATTAATTGTGATATTTATTTGCATTACGTAATTCATGCATTTTTATTAATTTATTAACTCAAAATAATAATAATAATAATAATATTTAATAACTATTATTGCATTTACAGTATACCTTTCGTAATGTCAATTTTATTGACTTAATTACATTAAATATGTTACTGATTACTTAATTCAAAAATTCATTATTATTATTACTACATTCATACTAATATTAAGTATTATTAACATTATTATTACTTGCATTTATAATATATTATCACTGTAAATTAAATCATTATTAATTATAATAAATTATAAATTATTAAACATTATTACTAGCATTTATAAGATATCATCGATGTGAATTAAATAAATTACAATAAACATGACAATGTACATTTAATTTATTATGCTATGTTTATTGCATTATTGCAACATTCATTAATTATTATTATTATTAGCATTTACAAGTTATTATGGCTATAAACTTGGAAAAATTACATAATGTACAATTCTTTAAAAAATGTAATCTTAAAATTCTTAGCCACATAACATTAACTTTGAAGTTATTTTGCCACTTTTGATTGCTCAGACCTTTGTAAGAATAAAATTCAGAAAGGGGGTCAGTTGTAAATGTAATGAAATACCCCATATTATCTGTAAACACCTGACTGAAAGATTGTCAGAGAGAGGCAGGACTAAAAAGGGTTTACTTGAGCTCTTTAAGTTCCCTGGCTGCATCGTTCCGCTGTTTCCTCATGTCGTCAAGGTTACGCATGGCATCAGCCAGATCGCTGACGGCACGGTCTCTCTCTCTGCGCAGATTATCACACAAAGTCCTGCCAAAACACAACAAAGACACACTCAAGTATCAGCATCAGCAGTTGCATGTCATCATTTTCCTAGACTGCTTAAGTCAGTGGCAAATGTTACCGTATGCTCTCTCGCTCAGCAACAATCTTGTCTCTTTCCTGAAAGGCCCAGTCTCTGCGACACTTGGCCACCTCGGCCTCCTGCACAGCCTCCTTCAGCTCCTGGGACATGGCCTCACACTGCTTCCTCAACACGTCAATCTCCTTATTGGCACGCTCCATGTCCAGCGTGGCCGAGTCTTGTTTCTGTATCAAAAACATTCACGATGAATATGATTGCAGATGATTTCATCACCAAAATATGTTTTAAGGCATAACTTAAGACATCTGTGAAGTCATATTAGTGAAATGAGTTAAATGAACTTCACCAGAAGGCTTTGAGTCTTAAAGATACTGTTAGAGACCTCTAGTGGATTCTAGCGGCACTGCGGCTTTAAACTGAATAAATCTGCCTTGGGTTATTTATTTTTTCTGGAATAATCCAATGGTCCACAGTTTATGAGATTTTTATGAGCTTTGTGGTTTATAGTGTTTGTTTGTGTATGAAGACTGGTGTGAAAAATCAAGACAGGCAAGGGATAAGAGGTGAGGATACAATGCTTTGAGATCTGACCTAAGATTAATTTCACAAACGGCCCCTTAGCAATTTCTGCCCGAAGAACAGCAGCTGATAAATATCTCTGAGAAAAACTGAACAACAATGGTAAAATACAATTAAAAAAAATATTACTTTTGAGCCATGGATATGCAGAAGCACACACATTGTCATGAGTCATGGGCAGCACTCTGAATCTACTACATAATCTATTAGAAAGGTATTATTTATATTTAAATAGTTAAAAACAAGGGTGTTGTAGTGATACACACTACAGTTCGAAAGCTTGGGGTTGGCAATATTTTTTTAATGTTTTTAATGTCTCTTATGTCCACCAAGGCTGCAATTATCTGATTAAAAATACAGTAAAAACAGTAACATTGTGAAATACTGCAATTTAAAATAACTGTTTTCTATTTGAATATAATGCCATTTATTCCTGTAATGTCAAAGTTGAATTTTCAGCATCATTACTCCAGTCTTCAGTGTCACATGATCCTTCAGAAATCATTCTAATATGCTGAATTACTGTTCAAGAAACATTTATCACCAATGTTGCAAACAGTTGCACTGCTGAAATATTTGAAAGTATCTGAAATATTTGAAAACTGCTGAAAACAGTGAAATGTTGAATGTGAAGATTTAGTCTGAATACTGAATAATATGATTTTTGAACTTCCATGACTTCCAGCCATTTTTTTTTTTTATCTTTATCAGTTTGTTCTATCTATCTAGACCCTTTCATTTTCCTAGGGCACTTTTAAGCACTTGCATTATGTTAAAATCACTTTCCTTAACTAACAGCATTGAAGAGATAAAGTGAAACGACTGGTACAACTTAACTAGCCATTAAATGAACAGATGCAGCACAGTTATTGTCAGATGCGTCTTTTTGCAGATACTCAATTATTTAGCATTTTCTCCACAATCCAGACAAACACTGTCAAATTAGCTTTGCAGAGTTCAGGTTCTTATTCCTTTATTGTCCTTTCAACCTTCATGACTTTTTTATGTATTAGCGATAAAGATGAGGGTTTTTATAAAAATTTTTTAAAAAAGGAGGTTGCACTCAATAAGGGAAATTTCTCCCTGTTGAAACATTAAGGCACTCAGCAGAATGCCAAAACTAAAAATAAAGTACTTTACTATACACATTTCCATTACTTGTCTTAATCCCATATATTATTTTACCAGGCCTGGAAAATTCCCTGCGTCTACCACAGAAGATTTTCCATAGAAATTGGATGCAGCATTAGACTATAAAATATGTATTTAATATTGTCATTTACGTGACCATATATCGAATCCCAGACTGTAAGCACCTGTCTGGCCTGGTAGTATTCCCGCAGTAACTGGTCTCTCTGGATGATGGCTTCTGTTCTCTCTTTCCTAGCCACATCTCTTTCCTCCCGCACAGTCTCGATGTCTTTACAGGCCTGACTCAGCTCTTTCTGGGCCTCCGCTTTGTCCTTCACTTCATGGCAGTATTTTTCCAGCAGCTCGTTTCTCTCACAGATGGCACGGTCTCGATCCACCAGCGATGAATTTAGCTCCTACAAAAAGACACAGACGTCAGCGACAGTTATGCGCTATTGATTTAAAGTACTTTTTCAAAACAGCACTGGCTGCCTAGTACAAACTTGGCAACAAAAAGTTGATTTACAGAACAGAGAGCATATAAAAACAAGGCTCAGTCACTCCTTAATCTTAAATACTGTATTCAGTGATACAGTGAGTTTCCCCAAATGACTGCTGACCATCTAGATTAGATGCGACAATATTGCATAGATATCTAATATCTGTTATTAGGGATGTGTTACCTGTCTGAGAGCTTCCACCTCCTCACTGGCCACCATCCTCTCAGAGGAGGTGTTTTTGAGCCGGGCTTCCGCCGCCTCCAGCTCCGTCTGCAGCTTGTCTACCTCTTTAATGACCTGGTCCCTCTCGCTCATGATCAGTCTGTATTCATTAAACACAGAATCCCGCTCCTCCTTGTATTTCTCTGCATCCTTGACCGCCTTCAGCTGGAAGTTCTTGTAGCGTGTCACCTCCGACTGGAGTCTCTCCATCTCTCTCTGCAGCTCCTTGTTCTGGGCTGAGGCTTTATTCATCTCCTGCTGCACGGAGTCAAACCTGATGGGTTTCAAATCAAAAATGTCAATTAATTAGTATTTCGATTAATGAGTGCTTTGCATTATTAAAAAGGACTACAATTTTTTGTATCAATGTTCATTAATGAACTGAATTAAAAGATTGGCAGTTGACTGTACTGACCAATCAGAAGTCAGGACCACAATGCAAAGGATATAAACAATGTATGCATCCTATATAAAGCATAGGACAATATATTTCATACAGTCAAACCAAAATTTACTCAGACACCTTCAACACTTCTCACATTATCAGTTTATTCGCTATAGTTTAGAAAATGGTAATAAAATATGACAAGAACTCAGAGTAAACTGTGTCAGAACAAATTCATGTTGATAATGTCAGATAACTTCGATAGAAAGGTATGTAATGAATTAGGTTGAATAGCTGTCAGCTGTTAAATTTAAGTACACAATTAGATAATACCAATTACTAAGCAGTGCTTAATTTTGTTCAGTCTGTGGTGTAAAAAGGTCGCATTAGCAATTAAAGAAAAAAACACTTAAGCAAAACATGGTCAGGTCAAAGTGTCCGAATAATTTTTGTCCCAAATTTTTATCAATTTTACTGGCAGTCCACTGTATGAAGAATTTTTGTGTATAATATGTCAGTTTACTTTATTTTGCTATCCTCACTTACCTAAATTAACTATAGTGTCCTGCATCCACTAGTAAAAAGATATCAAAAATTATATCTGGTGTCTGAATAATTTTTGGTTTGACTTTATATGTAATGAATATCATTAAGGCAAACTTGATTATCCTCTTAGCACTGTTTAACATATTTTACTATATTTCAACCCATTCTGCACTTTTTGCCTCAAACAAGCAGAAAATGCAAAGATGCAGATTGTGTTTGATATGATTGTAGTGTCTGAAAGTGAAAAAGATGTTGATGTACGACATTTAAATATAAACAACGTATGCGTTCTGTGAAAAATGGGACAATGTATTTTATTATTGTAATGATAAAACTGTCAATCAAAACTAGGCAAATATAGGCAAATTTGATTATGCTTTCAGCTCTTTTTGCCTCACAGTCAGAACAGAAAATACATAAAAAGAGGCTGCAGATTGTAGTTTTAAAAACATGTTGACCAAGTATGACCTTTAAATTTATTTGAAGTGCGTTATGCAACACTTAAAACACATAATAAAGATGACTGATGCTGCTTGTACCGTCTCATAGATGTTGACCACTGCTGTTGGTACTGGATAGCCACGTCGCGCTGTTTAAGCAGAGCATCGGTTTGTTTTTGCAAGCGCCTGTTCTCCTCCTCCACCTGCTCCAGTCGACTCAGATCCGTGTTGTGACTGGCCACCTTCTCACTGTAGCGTTTGCTCAAGACGTTGTATTCCTTCTTCACCCCCTCCAGCTTATCCATCGCTGTATCGTAGAGCTTGTTCAAAACCTCTGATGACCCGTTCTCCCTGATTACCTGTATCGAAAAAGGCTTTCATGAACCTGATTTACTGTGTGGTGTCAAAGAAACAAACAAAAACAAAAAAATGTAAAAACAAAACCCTGATAACCTGTAAAAATCCCATTTCATGAACCTGATCTACTATATAGTGTCAAAGAAAAAAATAATAATACAAGAAACAAAAAACAAAAAAATAAATAAAACAAAACCCTGATAACCTGTGTCAAAAAAGGCTTTCATGAATCTGATTTACTGTGTGGTGTCAAAGAAACAAAATAACAACAAACAAAAAAACATAAAAACAAAAACCCTGATAACCTGTAAAAATCCCATTTCATGAACCTGATCTACTATATAGGGTCAAAGAAAAAAAAATACAAGAAACAAAAAACAAAAAAATAAATACAATAAAACCCTGATAACATGTGTCAAAAAAGGCTTTCATGAATCTGATTTACTGTGTGGTGTCAAAGAAACAAAGCAAAACAAAGCCAAAACAAAACCATGATTACCTTTGTTGAAAACAGCTTTAAAGAACCTGATTTACTGTGTGGTGGAAACAAAATGAAATAAAACAAAAGAAAAACAAAACAAAAACAAAAAAACCTGATTAAACCGCTTTAATTAATCTGATTTATTGAATGGTGTCAAAGAAACAAAACAAAAAACACAATTAAACAAAATAAAAACAACACTACTTATTTGTACTAAAATGATTTACAAAGCTTTCTGTTATTAATTATACTGGTCAGTCCTAAAGATATTGAAAATAGCACAGGGTTGGTGCATTAATGTAGAATTCATGTGTGATTATACTCCTACATATATTATATTACCTGTTATAAATTTGCTTTTATCATCCCTTGAATTAAAGTTTGACAACACAAACACCAGAGGGCGATCATGAGTCTATAAAACATCTCCTGTACTTGCATGCCAATTGCTGTCACTGCACTTACACACAAATACGCAACACTAAATTCAGCAATAAACAAACAGCATCCACTTCTTTTGCAAAAATGTTGACCTATTAGGACACTATGTGTCCACTATGTGTCCTAATGACATAATCGAAGGCAATTCCCCGTTCAGGCAATAAACCCACACCTCAGTGGCCCCTGGCCAAGCCACAGTGGGATTTCACATGCTGAGTGATTGGCATCTGTATCTAACTCTCCTCTAGGCCATGTAATCAGTGCTTAGAGTATTGACTAACTGCAAAAGCCTCTGTCCTTTTCCATCAGTCAGCAAGCACTTGCCCTTCCAGGCTGACCTTTTTCAAGCAGGCGGTGAGCGTTTTGTGCAGCCAGTGTGCAGTGTAAGCACTGCTGACGGGTCAAAACGCGGTTCAATCTGAGCACTACAGCACAGATCCCGTGGCACGCCTGATCTGACCTCTCTGCGACAATTAAGACTGTTTCAGACACACAAGCGGGAGCTATCCTAATGCTTTAAACCTTTCCATTTGTGTTCGTGGGTTTAATCCGGAAGGAAGCCTGATAAATCAATCCGACAGGAAAAGGCTCATTCCTTCATAGTAGCTGCAGAGAGCAGACAGTGTGTTGACATGGTGGCATCTGACTGAATAATCTCCTGTCCCCTGGCTTCCGATTTATGTCAAGGTCAGATTTGGTTGCACTACTATGGGATGCCCAGCCTCTGGATTTACAACATAAACGCTGCTGTTCATGATGCAACAGATGCACTAATCCCACAACAGTCTGCGCTGTGGGGAATGACAAAATCTGCAATTGAATTAACCATCCCTGAAGCTCTGAAAAAATCAGGGGTTCGATTTTGGCAGACTAACGTCACTTTCTGGCTGACAGCAGTACCATTAGGCCTGTTTCACACTGCAAGCGTAAGAAGCTCATATGTATTTTGGTGCCCGTATTAACAGGTTACATTCACACTGTGTGCATTAGCAGGGCGGTGCTGTGGGAAAAAAAGCGGTTCTGCGATTACAGTTTCGGCACTGAGCCCATTTTTGCTGCTTATAGCACACTCAACTAGCAGACAACAAGGTGGAAATTCCCCATATACCTACACTACAGTTCAAAAGTCTGGGGTAAGTAAGATTTATGTTTTAATACACACTTTTATCCAGCAAGGACATATTAAATTGACAGCAAGGGCACAAAAGTGACAGTAAAAACATTTATAATGTCACAAAATATTTGTTAAATAAACACTGGCCTTTTGAACTTTCAATTAATCAAAGAATCATGAAAAATGCAGGTTTCCACAAAAATATTAAGCAGCACAACAGATTTCAACAGTAATAATAATAATAATAATAAAAGTTTCTTGAGAGGCAAATTAGTATGAGCAGATCATGTGACACTGAAGACTGGAGTAATGATGCTGAAATTCAGCTTTGCTATCATAGAAAAAGATTTCAAAACATTAAAATAAAAACATTATTTCAAATTGGAATAATATTTCACAATATAGTTTTTAATGTATTTTTGATTAAATAAATGCAGCCTTTGGTGATATCAGACGTTCAAAAACATTTTAAAATCTTTAAAATCTTTCCAAGCCCAAACTTTTGAAAGGTAGTGTGTTTATTAAAATGTTCATCGTCAAATATCAAGCAATGTCAAATAAGGAGGCGAGCAGTTCATTCACTGTTTGAAATAAAGATATCTGCCAGGTCTGATGCAAGTTAAACATGCAGGGACAAGCACACAAACACTTTCTATTCAGTAAACCTGACTGAATCCAGACAGTTTTATAAGTTTACAACTATACTTTGGAATTAGGGTTCCATTTTAAAATTATTTAGATATAATTTGGATTTAAACATGATCCCCTTTCTCCTAAACTTTAAAGTCTGTAATAATTCATAATGGTACACACCCAATAACTATTTTAAAATTTAAGGACATTATTAAAATAAACACAAATGTTGAAAGCCAGAAATCACTAGATTTTCTCTATGGAGATGCATGGCAGAGATGTTCACAAGTCTTTAATTGAAGTCCAAGTCAAGTCTAAAGTCTTTATCGCTGGAGTTTGAGTTGAGTCTCAAGTCATTTAATGGCTCGCTAAAAAGAATCCCATTCAGAATCCTCATGTATTGAAATCTTTTCAATTTATGAAGCTGTTTTATAGGCTATAGACAAAATAAATGATCTATGATCTGCTTTGTAAAAAAAAAATAAAAAGTGTTAAGATGTAAAGTTAATGTACTTCAAGCCTGTTACTTATGTTTTAATATTTTACTTAAAAACAATGTAGTTACAATAATCAAAACATTCTCATCTTGAGCAGAAAAGAAGGTTAACTAGCAGTTTCAAAGTTTAAGTTCTATCCTAGCCATCTAACAACAATTTTACCAGTTATAATTACATGATTCATTTGAAATGTTCTTAGCCTACAGATTAACTCCCTGGGCTCGACGGTCGTGCCGTAATACTAAGGGTGCGTTCACACTTGTAGTTCGGTTTTCTTGGTTTGTTTGGTCCGGACCAAAAAAGAAAACGATACATTTGGTCCTGGTCCGCTGAGCGTTCACACTGGCATTTTTGAGAGCGAACCTAAAGATAGCGAACCTAAAGGCACAGTGATACGTTCACAACCTGATTGGTCGGGTTGAATGACGTATATTTCGCGACGGAACTCACAGAATACCCCAAACAAAAGCCGTGTTTGACTTAAAGTGGTGCTGAGCAGACCGATCGTTGTATGACATCAAAGCACCCATTTACCGATCGGTCTGCTCAGCACTGCTTTAAGTCAAACACACATAATGCCGTCTGCTGGACTAAGCGCGCACATTGCTGCGTGTACTTATGATTTTTTCACCACCTGCGAACTCACGAAGAGCTCATAAAAGGCACTTTACCTCATCGTTGCTCCACGTTTGCTCATTTTGTTTTGGATACACCGCTCGTTCCGCATCATCAAATCATGTCGCATAGCGCATCGCATTTTGTCATTGCTTCCTGTTTTTAGTTCGTTTAGAAGTGTTTGGTCCGTGTTGCGTTCATATTTAATGCGAACTGCACCAGAGTTCGTTTGGAAGCAGAACGAGACCCATCTTTTCAGCGGTCTCGGTCCACTTGTTTGGTGCACACCAGGGTTCACACTTACTCAAACGAACTGCACTAACAGAGCAATCGCACCACGGTTCGTTTTAATCGAACCAAACATGACAAGTGTGAACACACCCTAAATAGATCAGAAACGTCGTGTCACATCTGGTTTGAACAGTCAGAGTCATAGGTTATAGATAGATAAAAAGATTAACTATATTTGCAGCATTGCTGCTTTCTGCTGTGTTTTAGTGAAAGTAATCTACAATTTTGCTGCTCACAGTGTTTCTGTTGTTGTTGTTAAAATAACCACGTCATCCGCAGCTCTTACACTTTGCGCTGGCGCACGTCCGAGGAGAGAGAAAGCGCACAGAGCCGAAAGGGCTCGAATAAAGCGCGGTTGGCTTTAGATAAAAATACGAAAGGATATAGCGCTGAAAGATATTTACCATAAACGAACCTGAGCGCTTATGTGATCTGCTCCGCTGTTTTGATGCACTACTCACTTAAAACGGTGCTGCTGTTACGGCTCGCGGTCTGGATGGATGCCGGGGTGCGGATGCGGTCCACCTTTTGAATATCAGTTATATAAGTAAGGATAAAAGACTCGATTTGCTTTTAAAATATTCACAAGTCCTTTTCTTTGAGTCAAGTCTGGAGTCATTTCAGGTCGAGTCTGAAGTCCATAAAAATGTGTCTGGAGTGCGACTCGAGTCCGAGTCACTAACTCGAGTGCCCATCTCTGATGCATAGTGTGTTGCTGTCAGTTAAGATGGCATTTCATTTACACACTGCTTGTGCATGTATGAAGCATCCCTGGATTATGCGTAAAGCCTGTACCTGTTGTTGCTGTAGTCTCATGTCGGCCACCTCTCTCTGATCTTCAGAGTGAAGTCTCCTGAGCTCCTCACAGCTCTGTTTCAGATGGTTGTGTTCCCGAACCAGCTTGGCGTTCTCTCTCGTCAAAACCTCCATTTCCTCCTTAAGCTGAGACTGTTCACTTAGGAGGCGGCTATGCTGTATGCTGAAATATAAACACAAAACAAACAAACAAACAACTGAGCTACTTATATTGCAACTCTGTTACATCACATGAGAATCTGCATCACACCTCACTTGTGCGGTCTAGGTAATGTTTCACTTTTATGGCTGTTACAGCCTGATGTCTTTTTAAAAACAATCAGGAATCATTAAAACCCTGCCCTGAGGGCACTGACCTAGAGTGGTAACTCTATTAGTAACTACACAGTGACTTCGTTCCAAAAACTAGTAAGCTGTTTACACAGGCAGAATTTTAAGGCATCATAGGCATGTTTCAACAATGTGATGTTGTTATTCTAAGATACCTTGTTTTAGTCAATTTCTAAGAAAACATCACACATTCCCTTTCAAGAAAATGCAATCCCATAATGCACTGCAACAAACTCAATCCAAGATGGCCAGCAAAGCTAAAGAAATTCAATTATGAATATAATTCAATATTTAAAACTATCAATTGTCCATTTCAAATTTAATTAACTATTTTACACAATATTAGTGTATTTATGCTTAGAGTAAAAAATAAAATACAAATAACATTTGAAAAAAATCTTAGCATCATACATACCCGTGACAGAGTGCAATCTTTTAATGCATTGCATCTAACTCCATCCAAGATGGCAGACAAAGCAAAAATTAAATTATGAATATAATTAAATACTGAAATATATCAATGATATATTTTAAATCTAATTAAAATTAACAACTGTACCCAATATTACTGTGTTTTGTATTTTATGCTTAGAGTATAAAATTAAATAAAATTACATTGTCAGCATTTTTGTATTTTATGCATAAAAAATAAAATAAAATGGGTTCAATTTCAGTGCAGACACTACCAGCAGACAAGGAGGATCAAACAGAATTAAAGTTTTTGTTCTCGAGACATCAGTAACATGCAAGCAGTATAACAGAGAATGGTTGTGTATGTGTGTGTGCGCTGTAATCACACACTGTTGAGGGAATGGGGAATATGGGATTAATCCCTCATCAACTCAATCTTCATCTCTATGTGGTGGTTCATGCCCAGCAGAGACGGGGGACAAGAGGGCATGTGTCCTTACATCATAATCAGATTACAGCCACTGCACATCTGTGTATGGATGGACGATATTATGTTGGTGTGTGGATGACAGCACACTGGCAAACAAGGGTGAGTCAGAAACAACAGAGCAGAACAAGCTTCCTTGTGTACACGCTTACATATTGCCAACTGGTTTAGATAACGAGGCTACATTAAACCAATGTCAGTTAAAATGATGACATATGACAAAGCAGTTTCATAATTACTTCCTTGTGACTGTGTTTTTTGCATAAGGATTTTTATAGAAAGACACTGCAGGTTTGATGCAACAGTTCAAACAAAAATGAATTTTTTCATCATTTACTCGCCATACAAACCTGTCATGATTTTCGGGTTTTTTTCTGTGGAACGCTAAAGACGACATTCTAAAAATGTCTTTTTTGTTGTTTTATTTTTATCCTGTGTTGTTTTGGACCTCATTGACTTTCATTGCATGGGCAAAAACAGTAAAACAGAAAAAAATACTTGAAAATATGTTCTGCAGGGTGATATGAGGGAGAGTAAATGATGACAGTTGTAATGGGAAGGGAAGTCGTGGCCTAATGGTTAGAGAGTTGGACTCGTAACCCAAAAGGTTGCGGGTTCGAGTCTCGTACCGGCAGAGATTGTAGGTAGGGGGAGTGAATGTACAGCTCTCTCTCCCACCTTCAATACTGACTGAGGTGCCCTTGAGCAAGGCACCGAACCCCCAACTGCTCCCCGAGCGCCGCAGCAAAAAATGGCTGCCCACTGCTCCGGGTGTGTGTTCACGGTGTGTGTGTGTTCACTGCTGTGTGTG
>NW_015544334.1:363678-364989 GCF_001515605.1 Sinocyclocheilus anshuiensis | reverse complement strand
TTGGATGGGATAAATGCAGAGCACTAATTCCGAGTATGGGTCACCATACTTGGCCACATGTCACTTTACTTATTCACACTATCAATTTTCACGCTTTCACCACCATTGACAATTTTTTGCCTTTCCGTGTCTTTATTGTTATAAGGTAGGAGGCAAAATGCTGGTGGGAAAGAGTTAATTTTCACATTTTAATTTATTTTATTTTATTAATTAAAATTGTACACATTTATTGTTATTCCAATAAATACATTTTATTTAATTTTTTATTATTTTATTTATTTGTACTGTTTTATTTTAATTTATTACATTTTTTATTGTAATCATAGTTGTATTTTGAGGTTTGGAATGATATGTGGATGATTAAATAACTGGGTGAACTCCTCTACATAACACAAAAACTGCTCCCTAAGTGCATTATGCACATTAATATTGCAACATGAATTGAGATGCAGAACAATGTGCTTCAAACATTTAATAAAGCCATAATTAACCTGCAGACAATGCAAGCGCTAATTAAAGACTGCTACTAATGCAGCAGATGGCTCTTAGCATATCTGTTAGAGAGAGATGCATGGCGCCTGTACTCACTGGTAGTAGTCTGCCTCCTTCACGGCCTCCTCGCACCTCTTCAGAGTCTTGGTATGCTGGTTCTGCAAGGATTGCAGGTCTGCCATGGCCTTCGTGCACTGCGTTTTCAGACGCTCGTAGTCATGGCCAGGTTTGGAATTTGGCCTTTTGGAGACAAAGAGCAAAACATCAGCACTGCGTCCCTCAGTCTGCAAGGGCGGCCCAGTGTTAACTGGGATAACAGAGACTCTACTGGTCAAAAGTTTGGAATAATTAAGATTTTTTTGATAAGTCTCTTATGTTCACCAAGGCAGCATTTATTTGATCAAAAATACAGTAAACAAAAAAGTAATATTGTGAAATACTACAATTAATAATAATTTAATTTAAAATAACTTGTGCTGTCAAATGATTAATCACAATTAATCGCATCCAAAATAAAAGGTTTTGTTTACATAATGTGTGTATACTGTGTATATTTATTATGTATAAATAAATACAAACACATACATGTATATGTTTAAGAAAAATTTTTGTGTTTATATATTAAATATATTTATATTAGGGCTGGTAAGAGATTAAAATATTTAATCTAATTAATTACATGAAGTGCTGATTAAAGGGTCATATGATGCGATTTAAATTTTTCCTTTCTCTTTGGAGTGTTACAAGCTCTTGGTGCATAAAGAAGATCTGTAAAGTTGCAAAGACTAAAGTCTCAAATCCAAAGAGATATTCTTTATA
>NW_015544334.1:360468-363503 GCF_001515605.1 Sinocyclocheilus anshuiensis | reverse complement strand
TAAAAATCGACGCGTTTCAAAAAGGCGGGGCATAGAGGAGAAACAATAATGTACAGTATGTGGAAAATAATGTGTTTTTTAACTTTAAACCGCATAAACACATTTCATTACACCAAATACACAAAATAATGTTCTTTTTAGCAGCATCATATGACCCCTTTAATTAATCTAATTAATCGCATTTAATCGCACATAAATATTAGCGGAGAATTTCCCCCCAAAATAACATTTAAAATTATTGTGTAAGATGAAGATTGAACCGATATTACAAAAAGCATCTTTTATTACTATTTTGATTGAACACAAGACTATCACAATGGCCATGACATTGTTTTATTATTGAACACAAACTTGGGCTACAATGGCCATGACCTTTTTTATTATTAAACACAAGTCTATCACTTAGGCGACAATGGCCATGACATGTTTTATTATTATTATTATTATTATAAGCCTGTCCCTTATGCTATAATGGTCATACAGTAATTTAACAGAAACACAGCTAAACTAACCTCATTTCTTATTTCTCCTTCAACCAGTTGCTAAGACAAACTAACGTGTTTACATTTTCTGAGTTGAAAGATGCCCTCTTCTTTTGCACAATGTTGCCCGCCAGTAAGAAAAGTCTTTCGCATGGTACAGTGGTTGCAGGGGTGGCCAAATATTTGAGCGCTAAGGAAGACAGTTTAACATGGGCCTCTGCATTAACTGACCACCACTCTAAAGGACACTTATCCATCTCAATAGTGGGCTGAACTCTGTAGCGCATTGCTAACATGATTTTATTCCTCTGATTCCGAGTCTGAACCCAGCAGAAGGATTCTCCTCTTCTAAGCTGGCTCATGTTCTTCACTGGGTTGTGGAGTATGTGTGCTGGGTCCTGCTTCTTGTAGTATTTTCCCAAGGCTGGACCACACCTGTTCTCTCTCTCCTCTTGATAGGCACTTCAAGTCCTTAAAACGTGGGTCAAGAGCTGAAGCAAGTTTCAGCCATTCATTGTTCATGTCAGCTTGGCGTTCAGCAAGGTCTTTCTTAAAAGGTAGTCTTGAAACTTGCCACATATGCTGGATCTTCATCAGAGACCCTCATTGCATGGTTAAGGTGGCAGAATGCAGGCAGCACTACAGAGCATGAGACATAAGTCTCACCCCCAAGGAATTCAGTCACATACCTGAGGTAGAAGATAATAAGAACAATAAATAAAGTTCAATACATTTAGTTTAGGCAAGAAAAGCATATTTAACATCAATTTATAAAAGGTGATTTTAAAATCCTTAACATTTTTAAGAGTTCATTTTATGGAATTTTTAAAGGCTTTTTCTTGTAACAAGCATGTTTGTCTTGCTAAGTAAGAGCTCCAAGACATTTTAGGTGTGATATTCTTGGGTTCTAAATTATATATTGTGTGTAACAAAAACAGCAGGAACCACAAATAAATGCAAGGACATCATGCAATTACAATAGAACGTGGCACTAATGTAATTGAGGAGGATGGGTGTGTGGCAGACTTACTTGCATGGCTCAAGAAGCGTCTGCAGCTTGTGCAGTTTGTCCCACTCAGCAGCGGTCAGCATGACTAACTTGTGTTTCTGTTGGGCTAAAGTAGCCTTAACAGCCTCTTCATTCCGTAAGAGATGCGTGATCATATCGAGTGACGAGTTCCACCTCAATTAAACGTCCTGTATCAGTTGCTCTCTTTGTTGTCCGAGTGCTGTTTGTTGCTGATGTAGTTCCTCTGTGTTAGCAGGGCTGTGCTTAAAATGTCCTACAATTTTGCGACACTTTGTCAATGCATCAACAAACCCACTGTCCGAGAGGCAAGCAGTAATGGTCCTCTGCAATATGTGCGCGGCACAGGGGATGTGATCAAACGGAAGTTTTCTTGCTGCAGCAACCATGTTTCGAGCACTGTCTGTTCCGATGGTGGTCACTTTTTCTGTAATGTCCCACATCTCTGCCACTGTTAGGAACTGTTCGGCACATGCATCAGAATAGTGCCGTGTGGCTGTTTTCAGTACCGTTAACGCGAAGGACTGAAGTGTCCAGTTATGATCAATGAAGTGTGTAGTAACACCTAGATAGTTGTGATTACTGATCGAAGTCCAATGATCTCCGGTCAGAGCAACATATTGTGCTTGAGCCAATTTTTCCTCTTTTGATAGTTTTTCGGTGTCATACAGCTGATTTATTCTCGAAAGTACTGTATGTCTTGTTGGTAGTGTGTAGTAGGGCTGCACGATATATAGAAATTATCGAAATATCGCAAATGTTAATATCGCAATATGCATATCGCAACGGCGTGCGATATCTGAATCATTTTAATAATAGGCTACTTAAATCAAAACGTTGCAAAAGGTCAAAGTTTTAGTTCGATATAGCAGAGAATAGCTTGATGTTACAAAGAGTTATTAAGTGCAATAAGTTGCAGAAACCAACTCTTTGCCATCTCGTCTTGCAGTCTGACTTACACCTGGAGCACGCGCACAAGGCGCATCTCGCACAGCGTATCTTCAGTTCTGCCGCACACGTGCAAAGCACACGCACACACACAGAGACGCGTTTCAGATGGCGCGCGAACACCGAGTTGATTCGTCTTTCACATCTCCTCCTTATGTTTGAACAGACTCATACACACAGAATTATGTCAATAGTACCCATATCGACGATCATTCTCGTAAACGCAGTCAGTTGTGTTTTAAATAGGGATGCACCGATACCACTTTTTCCAGTACTTGCCCGATACCGATACTTTTATTTTTGGTACTTGCCGATACCGAGTACCGATACCAATATTTTCATTGCATTTGTAAATGTTTAAAAATTTTATCTTTGTCGGGTGACCCTTAGCCTTAATGACAGCATGCCCTTAGTCTCCTGGGCATGCTGTCATCCAGGTTCATGTAAACCTGAACTTCAGTTTTTTTCCCAAACTCGGTCTGAATAATTTTTGGTCCCAAATTTGTATACATTTTACTGGTAGTCCACTGTATGAAGAAATGTTGGATATAATATATCACAGTTTAGTTTATTTTGCT
>NW_015544334.1:352685-360415 GCF_001515605.1 Sinocyclocheilus anshuiensis | reverse complement strand
TTTTTTTTACTGACTGTTCACTTGCCTTTAATCATGTTTGAACTTTCTCAGACTATAGTTTTTGCTGTGGTATATGAAGAAGTACTTAAAGTGTATGGAAAGCAAAGTCACAATGATATAAAATTAGTGTCATTCATTTTTTTGTTTGTATATTCACATTGATGTTAAAATTACATTTTCTGATTTGTGAAATTACTTTTTATGTACTGCTAAAACACTGCTGGTCACTTTCAGAAGTTGTAGTGATTCTTTCTTTTCCAAGAAAGAATGTGAAACAAATTGGTTATATAATTTTCATTTTTAAATATTTTAAAATATAATTTAAATAGATTTTTCACACTTTAAGCAATACAGTATCGCATATCGAATATCGCATTTTTTAACAAGGTATCGCATATCGCTTTTTTTTCCAATATCGCATAGCCCTAGTGTGTAGGCTGTATCGGAGGACGCAATTCGAAATGCATCCATTAACCCCTCGTCTTCCACAATATTAACAGGCCTACAGTCCATTGCAATCCATTTAGATAGTGTTTCTGAGGTCGACTTACTTAATTTGTGGCGACTCTCAGTCAGCGTGGTTTGGCGGAGCTTGCTGACTGGAACATCTGGGGTTGTGCTAACTGCAGAGCTTGCTATATGCTTTGAGTTCAGGTGGTATTTCAGGCTAGAACTGCTTCGATGGTATGCAAATTCCTTATTACAGAGAAGGCAAAGGACTTTGGTTTTATCAGTGGCTCCATTGGCATGAGTTTTGAATTTAAATTTTCCCTTCAGAAAGCCATGCATATCTCTGTGTCATCGTCGTCGTTTTGCATCATGCTCGACTGACTCGCCACTACAGCTTATTGCAAGATGTGTAGTCTTTGGTACAGGACTGGGGCGGGGACGCGGCGCGTTAAATGCGTTAAAAATGTCAACGCGTTATTTTTTCGCATAATTGATTAATCTAATTAACGCGTTAAATTACCAGCCCTAATTTATATATAATATAAAATATAAGAATATTAATATATAAATGTATAAACTTAAATATTTTCAAAATATATGCTGTGCGTGTGTGTATTTATATATACATAATAAATATACACAATACGTGCACATATATAGCGTCACGTCATCAACTGCTGAATTTAAATCCGCTTTCACGCTTTGGCTGGCGCGAGCCAGATCGGACGCACTGAGCACTTGCCATATTATCACAAATATTCAGTGTTTTCAACCATATAATACTTATTTTAGGTTTCAGACATTTAAATACACATAAGTACTAGCAAAACCATACATTTACAGTTTGTAAAATGCACGCTGATGTTTATGGAAACGGCAATAATGATCCTTACAAATATAATCTGACGACATGTTTTTATTGATATCATATACAGATTGTGTAGGTAACTATAAAGTACAATCTGCTCTTCTCCCAGTTTACCGGAGACCTACTTTAACGTGTTTCGGGAGGAGAGGATGAATTTGCGTGTTGTAAATCCCACAGCTTGGATTCAGTGCGAACTAACATGGCGGCGCCCATCACCCGGTATAGATCAACTAACACGGTCGATATAAAAGTGTTTAAACTAACAAACAGATTTAATTGCACATATTTCGGAATCGGAATATCAGATATTTCATAATATAGTGAGCATGTTTGTGAATATTTTGAATAGAACAGGAAAAACGAAATAAAAGCGATCCATGTGTCACACAGATCTATTGTGGCTGCGTTGTGTCACATGACAAGCATGACGCGACGCCATGGAAACAATAAGGCGATACATTCTAAAATAACGGTCGCCTAAAAAAAAACACGCTGGGGGCTCAGTTAGAATATTTTAAACTCACGTGCGAAAGGGTTAAAAAATAAAATAAAAATTCAAATAGGAAACAATTTCACAATATTACCGTTTTTTTTGTTTTGTTTTTAAATAAGCACATGCAGCCAAGAGAGACATCTTTCAAAAACATTTTAAAAAATCTTAATTATACCAAACTTTTGACTGATAGTGTACGTTTACATCTGAAATTCATTTTATGAACCTTTACAGATAAGAAATTAAATTACAGCTTTTTTTAAATTTAACTAGGGTTGGTACCTGCAGTCATCAAATGTGGTGCCAGGTGAGGCGAGTGCCAAGCGCTTGCGAAGTTCGTCCCGCTCCCTGGTGACTTGTCTCAGCTGGAACAGGATGGTGTCCAGGTTCTCGCTGGCAGGCCGGGTGTCACCGAGTGCAGGTGGAGGTGATGAGGCTTTGGTACCTGCAACAGTGAGCACGTCACCGGAGCACAGACAAGCTCACCCAGCACTAATGCAGGGATACATCAACACAAACACCCCCAAAAAGACAAAAACTATAGCCATGGCTGCCGCAATTGAGCACTCAAACTCGGAATTACATTAATTTACCATCATAACAGTAAAAAAGGTTAACATGCAAGGAATAATGTACATCCAGTCAATTGTTATCTCAGAATAAGCTCCTTAAGGGGTTTATTTTGCAATAACATTATTCCACTTATTACACAGCTACTTCCCACATAAGTAAATAATTGGACACAAAATATATATAAGGTACACGACTTTTCACCACATAAATAATAATGAGGGAAAGAGATACTGATTTCAGATGAAACCGTATTAAACCCTTACCTGCTTATTATCTTATAATCCATCACAGAGTACAAAACAATTGTCCTGGCAAGAAGACGAACACAGCAACTATTTGGAGTGCAACAGTCAGTTCCAGAAGTGAAACTGGCATTTTTTTCTCAGAAGGGAAATTGATTTTTTTAACGATAACTTATAAACCTTTAAAGGCACACCTACTGTGAGCTCTGAGGTTGTTAATTGGTGGTAAATGCTTTTGTTGAAGCCACCTGTTCACATTATTTTATCTTTTGTTTTAAATAATCGTGTTTAACAGTGGAATCCCTGTTAAAAAAAATACAGCATACACAATGCTTCATGGGATTGTAGTAAAGCCATTATGCACATAGTCTTGGACCTTTGTCTTTTTGTCTGATTTTCAAATACCCTTTTGCTTCAAATAAAAGTTTTTAATGTTGTGATTCTCCTTATAGCTGGCTGATTTGGTTTATGGCTTATAGCACTTAAACCAAGACTTTTTAAAAATCCCTATAGGAAAAATGAATGAAAAAAATACTTCTAGAACCAGCACAGGAAGCACCAGCATGATTTGCTCAAAAAGGTGGCTTCAACAAAACCATATACCATTGATTAACAATCTTGGAGCTCACAGTAGGTCTGTCTTTAAAGGTTTATCAGTTATTGTTAAAAATCAATTTCCCTGTGGAGAAAATGAATGAAGTTTTTACTTCCGGGACTGACTGGTGCACTCTAGAAACCAGTTAACGAAAGTTATCATGCGTATTGTAATGTTCGAGCCGAGGCAGATGTCATAAATGTCAGTAGACTGCGAAATCTTTAAAAGAACAATACTAGGCAGCTTGTTAGGTTTTATATACTACTGAAGTATTTAATATTTTGTATTAGCTTTATTTTTAGATTTATTCGTTTTTATTTTAATTTCAGTTTAATTTTAGTATTTGTTATGCATTTTTGTATTTGCTTTTTAATTAGTTTGTTTCAGTGATTTTAGTGCTTGAACTTCTCATTTTTATTTAAGCTTACGTTTTTATATTTATATTTTACTTCAGCTTTATTCAAATTACCAAAAATGATTTTAATAATTTAATAGGTAATCGTTTTAGCTAACAATAAATAACAGAGCAGAGCTACTATCACTACAACTCATACAAAAACAGGCCAAAACTTATAGCTAAATCTGACCTTTAAAGCTTGGCTGTACAAAAAAAACATAAATAAAAAAAACATAAATAATCATACAGGAAAAATGTGAAAATGCTTGAGGTCACAATGGCAGACATTCTGAGCACTTTATGTAAATGATGATCTTTCGGGATGAGCAGCAACTAAAATTACACCATAATCTTTTGGTCTTGGACAATCTGCTGCAGATATTCAGAGAATTAATTCAGCTTTATGCAATAACGGATAATCTCCATTACAGATAAAAGCAGGGCAGAGAACATAGTATTTGTCAAGATGTCATTTTATTGTCTTTCTAGGGATTTATTAGAGAAGGTTAACATGAGACTACTTGATAAACAGCGCACAACATTTTTCCAAAACTTTTCCATTATTTTAAAATTCCCAGATACATCCAGCTTGTGGGAATCCTCAATTTGGTGGAAATATTTATAATTTTGAATGTTATGGAAGTCTTATGTATACCAAGTTAAATGCATTGTAACCATAAAACAAATGAACGTATCTTTATAGATGCCTTCACACTAATAAAATATTACGTGAATTTATGTATCATGTAAAAGTGAAACATCATCATGCTGCAATAATTCATTGTCTGTTTGTTTCAGAGGTCAGGTTGATTTTTTAAACTCTGAAATTAAACTTAAAGGGATAGTTCACCCAAAAATGAATGCAGTATGTGGAAAAGCAAACAGTTGACAGTAGCCATTGATTTCCACAGTATAAAAAAAATACTATGGAACTCAATGGCTACCGTCAACTGTTTGCTTAGTCATATTTTTCAAAATATCTTCTGTGTTCAACAGAAGAAAGAAACTCATACAGGTTTGGAACAAATGGAGAGTGAGTAAACAAAGACAAAGTTTACATTTTTGCATGAACTATCCCTTTAAAACTTAAAGGGATATGACAACTAATAAAGTTGATATGAAAAAAACTGCTTTGTGCGAATATTTTAGTGTCATCTATTCGCACTGACTGAGAACAGGCTTTCTGGTGACATTGGGCCTCATTTATCAATCTAACGTAGAAACGAGCGCAGATCCGTGCGCACAAATCAACTTACGACAGAGTTCATGTGTGATTCATGAAACATTCGTATGCCGCCAATCTCATCGTACGAATGATCGCACGTTGATAAATGTGGCGGCAGAAAACAATTGTCATTTGAATCTCACGCCCCTAAGAACAGCCTCGCCCCTAGAGCTTACGACACGGAGAAACGAAACACGGCCAAAAAGAGGAAGTAATCTCATGAAAGAGAAATTGATCTTACTCCAAAAACACCCGTTAACCTTGTAATTGCAAACAATTAGCCTATTTAGTTCCCCTCACTCTACAACAATTATTTTAAATTTAATGGTTTTAAAGAACATAATAAGAATGAAAAATAAGTAGTTATAAAATTATATATTAAACTAAAATAAAACACAAATTAGGCTATAGTGGCATTCATTATAAACAGCATACAAATGTCAAGCAAAACTGAAACAGCATTGGGCTCACGAGCCTGTCTCATACCACAAGAATCCAAATGTTTCCATTTTTGCCATATTTGTAACATTTGTTTGCATAACTATTATTCATTATGTAGCCTAAACATGGCTTTATACTTCAGTCATGTTCTAATATCCGTGTAAAATCCTTCACATGCGCAAAAATGTTTGTTTGGGCGCTGCACGCTGATTTTACAGCGGACCTTTTAAAATAAACAGTGTAACTTTTATGTTTGGTTGACTGCATTTTAGTTTGATGATGAATGGCTGAAATGTCAAGCAACGGTAGAGCTAATGTTGTTTGTGTGTGCGTGAGGCACCTGTGCAATCTGATGGATTAAATCAAATAAAGATATAAAGAAAAGAAATAAAATGCATTAAGAGTGTCACAAAAACGAGCACAGCCTATGCTTGTTGCAGAGCGTTTTTTTTTTTCCTTTTGTTAATCTGTTAATTATAGCCTATTATATATTTTGTGTGATCCTATTTATTTTATTCCTTTTATAGACTTAATTTCAGTTTTTCTCCTTTCACAGAAGCGCTGCAGGTGCATGATGCGACGATTGAATCGTCATGGTCTTGTTTACGCTGCTATTCGCGCATATAAAGCTAAAGCCCTGTATAAAATCCCCCCCCTCCCCAAAAAAAGACATTCTAATCTTACTGGTTAACGATCGACTAATGAGTTTCGTTTGACGGTCAGGAAAATAAAAATGAACAAAATGCTGTCGTTCTACAATTCTCCACCATATTTACCATGCTGCACGCAAGTTCAGGTAACTCAAAAACTTGCGTACACGAGCTGAGACCGGACGTGAGATTTGATCGCAGCCACCGCTCACGTCCATATTGATAAATTCCAAGTTTTGCGTTGAAACGACTGTACGGCCATTTTTATGTTGTACGTTCGTTTCGTAAATGAGGCCCATTATCCTCACTGTCGCAAACCCACACTGCTCCTCATCAGACCCAAACAGGGAGACGGCATTATGGTTATCTCCAGTGCAATGTTTTGGTCCCTTTAGAAAGCACTATGTGAAACTGCCAAGTCATTTGGACGGCAGTCAGTCTCAGAGTGCATTCACCATTGGCACCAAACCAGGAGAACAGGGCTCGGCCTCCAGACACAACCGCCATGTCCTCCAACACACGTTATCACCATTCATCTGAGCCTTCAGTCTGCTTTGAGTGACTTTACAAATGCATCATACACACCCACATGTGCTACAAGCATTGTTGGTACGGCACGGTGACAATGTGTGCAAGGTGTCAAGGGTGGGAGCAGAAACTCTGACATACCGACACTGCTGAGGGAGCTGCTGCTTTCGGAGTCTGATGGCATTGTGGACAGGATGCTGTAGGTGGACCCTGCGGAGGAGAGAAAACACGATTAATAACTCAACACTGATGCTTACAGCTCTTTAATTAACAAAATGCTCAATGCTGGCAGAAAAGTAGCACTTAAGAAAATAGAGAATAACTCATCTGCAACTCTCTACAGCAAAACACCCAAACATTTATTAGAGACAGAACAATAGGCCAGTTTCAATTACTGTTTTAACATTCACACATCAAATCAGTGTGTCTATATTTGTTGTATATGTGGGGTCTATTTATTTATTCATTTATTTAGGTTTTGTGTGTGTGTGTCCCAAAACAAGGAAAAATAAATAAAATATGCAAGCATTTAGAATGCACAGCAACACTGAATAAATGTAACCACACACAAAAAAAAATCTCAATTATTGTAATTATTGTTGTGATAATTGATATAACAAAAATAATGTATTACAATAACAATAGCTTAATTATAATAACAATTAATGATATTATCTAAATATAAATATTAAGAATAAAAAGATAAAAAGTAATCACCAGAATATATGACTGCCCAACTCCAACTGAAACTGGACATTTTTATTCAAAGGTGGACACCTGTTACTCTGGACGCATTGAAAATGAACCGATCAGTAAGGAACCTGGATTTATTCCCTGTTGTATTATTTGACAATGTTGTGTGTGTCTTCTTTCTATTCTTCTTATTTATTTATTTGTATTATTTCTCTTTTTCTTTGAGTCACTGCTGCTGTTAAAAGGGTCATATGATGCTGCTAAAAAGAACATTATTTTGTGTATTTGGTGTAATGAAATGTGTTTATGCGGTTTAAAGTAAAAAAAACATTATTTTCCACACCATTACAAACGAGGCATTTGTTGCATCCAGTGGGGACATAATTACTGATTCTAATGACTTATACTGTCTTTTTACGCGTTGCGTTGCATCACTGAGCTGAGGCCGGGCTAGAGTGAGCAGAAGCGGCGGGGTTGAGAATGGCGCGGCCGGCGGATCCGACGAAGGAGTGGCAACCACATGTGACGACCCCGGGCTGGACTCCGCTTCGTCCACGGTGAAAGCCGATCCGGCG
>NW_015544334.1:348391-352368 GCF_001515605.1 Sinocyclocheilus anshuiensis | reverse complement strand
TAAAATTATAGTATATTTTTAGTATATTGCATAATACATAGATATAAATATATTATTATTATTATTATTATATATTCAAAATTAAAATATCTGTAGTGAATGTTTTTGCTATAGTCTAATAAAATTAGACAAAAAGTTAATTAATGGAAAGTTACTATGCAAATTAATAAGACACTTCAAAAGGAACAGTACGGTTTGCTAATATCAAATGTCTGACTTTTATAAAAATGCCAGCAAACTTTGAGGCTTGAAATGATCACAGAAAACAGAAAGACACTATACAACAAAACCCCAGACAACAACCGGCTCTATTATGGGAAAACATGAGTATTCCAAAGTGTGTTACTGCGAAAACACCCGAGTATGTAAGCAAATATGAATCGAAATGAAATTGGATAATTGAATCGTTGAGATTCTTTGCAGCTCTTCCACTGCAGGGCTCCTCCTCTTAATGAGCAGAGTGTGTGGTGACAAGGACATGGTTCATTATCACAGGCCCGACTGCACACACACACACGTCGAAATCCAGCCCGCAGAAGATCACAGACACTCGAATCTTCCTTCACTCTCTTATCACATCATCCGAGACACAGCTCTGCTTCTGAAGAGCAACTTCAGCAACAGACTTCAATGCCTCCCGCTGCCTGAAATAACTTCAGGGTAGCGACAGCTGAGAGCAAGTGCCACAGTTTCAAGGTTTTTTTTGGTGGGGTGAAAGGCAGATGGAATAAATAGATATTGTATAACGTCTGAAAGCAGACACGTAGTCCTGCAAGTCCTGTACAGGAAGATAGGCTTCAGAAATAGACATCATTGTTTTTAATGCACTCCTAACATATTTTGCGGTGAGAGGATGGATGGAAATACATTCACATGAAAACACGTGGAGCTGCATGCACTTAATGCATCAATGATTCAATGGCTATAGAGAACAAATGTCACTAAAAAAGCCTTAGGGAAACTCTGGCTTTTTTCCAATCAATGCAAATCACCAGCAATAGTCAAATTCTTTTGATGGCAGCAACCGGTACAACAGGTCATCAACAAAGCCATGCTGAATCTCTGGCTATAAAAAAACTGTATAGTATAATGTACTGTGATTGTAAATATTGTCTTGCAGTATAGTGTAATTTGATATCACGATATCCGTTTCAAAGGCATGTCATTTCAGAGGTTGTGGTTAGAAGTTGTTAAATTTTAATTGAATTTTCAAGAAATTGTATTATGCACTAGGACAGTAAAAAGGAGAACATTTTCAATATCCTGTTGATTGAATCTTAGATCATATTTAAAAAAAAAAAAGCAAAAAATGTTGAGCATAAAATTATGCATGTGCATAACAATACATCACGAAGTCTTTACATTGTTGTGGGGAAAAAAGCTTACTTTTTAAACTTTGAAGCTTACTTTTAACAAACTATTAAAATCATTTTTATTAACAGAAATAATGCTGAAATAAAATATGTTAGTTGAAAAACTTAAACTTTAAACAAAATCAGAAATGTGCAACAAACTCATACAATAAGTTTAAATTGAAATACTAAAATTACTTAAACTGAAATAAAAAAAAGCTAAATGTACATTTAAAAGCTAATTAAAAATGACAAATACATCCAAAAATAACAAACAATAACTAAATTCATCTTAAACTTTAACTAAAAAAATGAAAATAGAAAATATGATAATAAATGCCAATATAAAAAACTAAAAAATATATAATAGTATATGATACTAAAATAGATTCTACTGAGTAGAATCTTATATTATTCAAAATTAGTGCCGTCAAACGATTAATCGCATCCAAAATAAAAGTCGCGCTCGTGTGTGTGTGAGACGCGGGAGCTGATGGCAGGGGGCGGTGGATATTTGTGGCGGTCAATGTGGATATTGTGGATGAGTTCATCTGTGTCACCACGTTCTATTAGTTCTACAGCTTCAGTTTTGGAACTTTCATGCTTAGTAACACATACACAGCTGTTCCCTCACCACAGTGCAGTGTCGCGTTCCGAACGTTGTTTAAGCGACATACACCGGTATTGCGGTATTTTAAAAATTCATATCATAACAAAAATAAACACCGGTATTCGGTATGAACCGGTATACCGCCCAGCACTAGACGACGGCCATGCAAACCGACTTGTTGCAGTGTGCGGCGTATGCTTTGAGCACTGACAAGCTGACCTCCCGCTTCTGCAACCTCTAAAGCAATGCTGGCAGCACTCATGCGTCTGTTTTTTTGAAGCCAGCTTCTGTACCTGACACACAGCACGAAGACTCAACTTCTTTGATCGACCCTTGCGAGGTCTGTTCCGAGTGGAACTCGTCTTAGAAAACCTCTGTATGACCCTGGCCACTGTACTGCAACTCAGTTTAAGGGTGTTACAGATCTTCTTATAGCCTAGGCCATCTTTGTGGAGAGCAACAATTCTAATTCTCAAATCCTCAGAGAGTTCTTTGCCATGAGGTGCCATGTTGAACATCCAGTGGTCAGTATGAGAGAATTGCACTCAAAGCACCCAATTTTAACTGCTCTAATACAAGATACATAAATTTGTATGGTCCTGTCAAGCAGACAAAAACATGAACATGATGAATAGGACATGTGGCTTTGCATGGTTAAACGACATACAGCTGTTATCACTTAGGGTGTACTCACTTCTGTTGCCAGCTATTTTGAAAATAATGGTTGTATGTTGAGTTATTTTCAGAGGACAATAAATCTGTACTGCTATACAAGCAGCACATTGACTACTCTAAAATATATCCAAGTTTCATTTCTATAGTATTGTTAAAATTTTTGTTTCTTCTATACTACTAGGTACTTATACTATATTGACTGGGTTAAATAGAATTGCATTTCTAAAAAGAGACTAAAATACAATTTTCATTTTCTAAAATTAGACTAAATGTCATCAGTTTTCGTCGACTAAAACTAGACTAAATGTCATCAGTTTTCGTCGACTAAAACTAGACTAAAATGTCATCAGTTTTCGTCGACTAAAACTAGACGAAAATAGTCGTGGATAATTCTGACTAAAATAAGACTAAAATGCTCGGACTTTTTTAGTTGACTAAAACTTGACTAGACTAAAAAGAGTATGAACGTGACTAAAACTAATAAAAACTAAAATGACAGCTTCACACAAAGACTAGACTAAAACTAAAATTAAAACAGGCCGCCAAAAACAACACTACTTCTGTGAGATACTGCGATTTGAAAATTTGAACGGTTTCGATACCGTTCCTGCGGTATGCGCTGTTTTTCATGTCTCCTCAAAGACTAAAAAGTGTAGGAATCTCTCAGGTTGAGTGCAGTGTAGAGCAGGGGTTTTCAACCAAGGGGGGCGCCGGCACCTGTCAAGGGGGGCGCGAGCATCAGTTAATTCAGAGACGTTCCCTTGAGAATTGATGAATATGAGTTTAAAAATCTTTAGCCATCCACTAGGGAGCAATCTGACTCCCACTGCTAGTCGACAGTTAGAGCAGAGTTGGTTCGAGTATCAGTCACGCTCAGTGTTGCCAAGTCCGTGGTTTTCCCGTGGAATTGGGCTATTTTAACACTTGCCACGTTTTGTAGTTTTGGGCTAGTTTTGGGCTAGTTTTGAGTAGCAGTTAGGCGGGTTTTGTTGTGAAAACCTGGCAACCCTGGTCATGCTTATTGACGGTGTAAGATGATTTAGGATTAGCCATGTCGGAAATCCAACCACGGATTGGCATGTTGTTATCTCAGAAACAGGCTCAGCCATCACATTGAATCAGGTAAACTGGTTATATATTTATGTTTCAGTATAATTACGCACGCTATACCAGGGACGGTTCTTTTTAGGTGGGTTTCAGCCCCCTTATCTGACACCTTAGCCCCCCAAAACTATCTTAACGATCAGGCCAGTGCTGCTTCCTTGAGAAAGTTTTTCATTCTCACGTGTTTTAAGTCTTGTCAGTTTAAACATTAAAGTAATTTTAAGCCATTTAAGCCC
>NW_015544334.1:335960-347938 GCF_001515605.1 Sinocyclocheilus anshuiensis | reverse complement strand
CAATACCGTGAAACCGTGATATTTTTGCTTAAGGTTATCATACCGTCAAAATCTCATACCGGCCCATGCCTAATATATATAAACATATATATAGATAATAAATATACACAGTACACTAGGGATGGAGTACACACACATATATTATGTACACAAAAACTTTTATTTTGGATGCGATTAATCGCGATTAATCGTTTGACAGCACTATTCAAAATCATTACAATACTTAATTAAAATTAATAATAGTACAATATTTTAGCAGAGACACATTTGGCCAAGTTTATGTTGGACAGATTTTAAAACAATAGCGGTAGTCCTCTCTGTCCTGGTGCATTAAGTAGGTCAGAGATGGCATGCTTTGCCCTGGGCATCCATTGGGTTTCAGGCGAGTAGACGATGAAACCCCCAACAACCCCCCCAGCAAGCATCACAAATACGGCATGACATGTGCTGCTATGAAAATTCAGCTGAATTTTAAATCCTGCTATATGGCAAAAAAAGAGGATCCACAGGCTGGGAGTGAACATGCTCCGAGTGTCTTCTTGAAAAATGAACCAGTGCTACAGACAAAAGCTGAAGGCTGAAGCTTAATAATGGATGAACTCAAGAGCATTCATCCAAAAAACACATTTATCTTTTAGCTTTGACAGCCTAGCAGAATCTGTTTATACGGGGTTGATCTTGAGTCACAAGATCTTTTTACAACATGATGATAATCTATTCAAACATTGTCTCATAGGCTGCATTCACACAGCAGCAGAATACCCTTGTCTGTTTTAGAGTTACATTCACACACAGTTCAGTTAGTAACCAGAGTGACAACCGCATTTAATAAACTCTAAATAATAAATATCACAAATAAAATTAATAAATACTATAGGCATATGTTTTGAACAAAAAACTAAAACTAATAAAGACAAGAAAAAGAAAAGAATAAATAAAGGGAAAAAAATTAAACTACTAAAACTTTAAAAATTAAAGTGAAAACAAAATACAAAAATAAAATTGAATTCAAAACATTAACAAAAACTATAATGATAGTGACACTACAAATAACACTGCAGTGAAGCAGTTGTCATCAATATATTCTTATACTGGAGCAAATTCATGCCGTGATGCAAAATAAAATAAATAAATACATATACATAAAATGCAAAAAAGTAATAAATAAATTTGGAAAAACCTCAGTAAAAAAAAAACTAATATGGTCAATTATGCAGTAATGGCAATATTATTATTTACATTTATGTTAAGAATATATTTTACTAACGTTTTATTATTTATCATTTTATTAATATGTTAATAAATTAACAGTAATTTTATTAATTTAACATGAATATTTTTATTAACATTTATTAATATATGCTAATATAGGGTATTTTCATTTTATAAATAATTACTTCTTTTTGCATTAATTTCATTTTGTCTGCAGAGTCAAAATCAAAATCAAACCAACATTAGATATATATAAAACATAAAAACACTAGACTTTCTATGCCTGGAAACAATACCATAGAGTGGATGCCTGCAAACCACCATGAATACAAAGAGTATCTTTCTAAGAACTGCGTTTTAAACTAGGTTTTTAAAAGATTGTTCCTTCTGTTTTATATGCCATTGACCCAAATACGACAATCAGCCTCAAACAATATCTGTGTGAACGAAGCCTTGGGAGTATAGAAATAATTTCCCTGGCCAACAAACTAGATTTTTGCATTTTCTAAAGATGTTTAAAACACAACACAACTAGGATGTTGTGAAAACCATGTGCAACAGCTACGGGCCTCAGCGAGCAGCACTACATTGAGCTTTGAGTCAGAATGAGCCTGATAAACGACTCTGTTTACCCACATTTCAGCGCTCTAAATCAAACCGACTTTGGCTGTGCTCCTACTTCTGCTGCAGGAGCCGCTGCCGTTTCGTTAAATCTGGAGTCGCCCCAGCGCAAGCTGAAAGACAGAGAGCAATGTTCCCCAGGAGAAGACGCATCACATCACAGCCTTTGTTCAGTCACTTTCACATGAGGCCGCATGGCAAGGCTGTGGCACCGAGGGCAAGGTTCAGAGGGAGCAGCCAATCGGGGCTCAGAGGCGGTCATGTGACATAGCAGTGTTTACAGTCGTAACGAGCAGCGAGGAGAGAGACATCAGCAGACAAAAGCACTGGACTCTCACATATCAGTTGATGTCACACACAGATACAGGGACATTCCCACTTTTGAGAAGCCTGTGGAAAAATCAGAGGAGATCAGAGGTAATCCAACACACTCGATACAATAACCACTGAATAACCCCGGGACACATAAAGCACTGAAACGGAGGAACAGCAATCAAATTTTACCTCTACAAGTGCTGCATCTGATGTTACTTGGCATTTGGTGGGGGCTTTTTATCCAAAGCACACTACCAGCAGAAAAAGAGCCCCTGGAGTCAGTTAAGCGCTCGGCTCAATGACAGTACAGTAATAGAGTGAGATTGTGATCTCAGTAACTCTAGTTCTCGGTCACACCTACTGGAAGCAGCAGCTTTAGCGTAAGGCTTGAGAATCTGGGCTGCCGACAGCATCGCCACTCCTGCATCTCATCACTTCACGTGTCACTCCAATAACAGGCAACCCTTGCGAGCTGTGGGCAAATATTGCTTCTCCTCTCTGCAAAGCTTGTAGAGATTTGTCACGTGATGACTAGTGCTGTGTTCAAAACATCGATACGATGATGTATCGTCACAGAGATTTGACGAAAACTTGGAACGCACTGTTACTGTCCTTATGAATGGGCCACTGAATCATTGACTCACTCGATTCGTTCAAAAACGTGGATTCATTCAGTAACGAAACACCGCTGCGTGTTGCTCGGAGACACACAACAGTTCTGCTGTAGCTTTGATCGGAACTATTTTCGTCAGCGAAATTGAGCAAAAACAGTCAATATTTTGTCTAAAATCTAAGTCACTTAATTTTAACTTCTTGTTTATTGAAATACTATTGTATAAAATCAGTGGTTGATTAAATGTTCAGTTATTTTTGTTATAAGAAAAAAGTTATTAAACCTGTTATACTGTATTATGACAGCACTTTTTTTTTAAAACTAAATTTCAATATCGTGATAATACCGTATACCGTGATAAAAGCATTAGCAATTAATCGCAACATGAAAGTTTGATACCGGCATATCCCTACTGCTGATATAGCCTATATGTGAAGGATGATGTATTACGTCAATAATGCGAGTGAAGAACAAAGCCTATAGTTTGGATAATAAATAATAGGTTAGCATCCAGATACTTTGCGAATATGGAAACATTTGGATTCGTGCAGAATGAGAAAGGTAGGCTTCAGTTTCGTTTTTAAATTCATTTATTTTGGCTTGACGCTTATATTTAGCCTAAATACAACTTTAGAGGATTTGTTGTGGAGAGAAGGGAACTAAAATAGCCTAATTGTGTTTGTAATTTTGCTTTTATTTACCATTATTTTAGCCTAGATTATTTCTGAATGTAATAATAAAATGCAACGTAAAGCCTACTAAATTAGGCTGTTTTTATTTTTTTTTTAAATGAAATGCAAAATTAGCGCTTATAGGAGTAGCGTTTTTTTATCCATGCAGAAATTTTTTTTAAATATCTTGAAAAAAATTTATTTAATGTTTTTACTGTTTTGTTAAATACATTTGGTCTTTGGTAAACTGGCAAAGAAAAAGTTTAAAAAATAACGTTATTAACCGGTATGTTTTCTACTCAAACCGGTTTCACAGAGGAATGCAGGAACAGAAACTTTCAAATACCGATTTTGCTCAGAGTGAACCAACCTTTTTTTTCTTCTCATTTTTAAGCCCTGTTTTATGCAGTTGACCAATATCGGTATCGGCATAAGCCAATAGTTGATTGATAAAATCGGTATCGGCCAAAAAAATCCTATCGGTGCATCCCTACTGAGGACATTATCTCTAAAACTGTGCATTTTATGAAACATTTTGTAAGACCATGTCATGTGTTTTTAGAGAAGGCTAATAAAAAAAATGATGGCCCTCTGTAACTCTCCTGCATGCAATTTTAACCGTGGATTTTCACTGGTATTGGTACCGAATACTGAAATTTTGGTACCGTGGCAACACTGCACTCGACGAACCTTTCACAACTCTGCCAGGTATGAGACATAATCTTCATTATTCCTTTATCATTATTCTTTTGTGTTTATTCAGCCATTAGTAGCCTTTACTCTGGCATTACAAGGTTTACCAAGCCACATCGCTTCAATATTCCAAAGCCACTCATATAATGCAGAAACACTCAAGCAAACAAAACACGCGCAACGCGTGCAGGTATTTGTACTGATGCAGAATAGTACAGCCTAGCGCATTTCACACAGGCTGCTAGATTCAATGGTCTTATTTTTATGATTTAGTTTTAATCCAAATGATGCGTGTGCTAAGTGAGCGAACATCAAAGATCACACAACAGAAGTTATCTCTGTCCCCCCCCCAATCCCTCCCTCCCCAGCATCATTACTCCAGTCTTCAGTGTCACATGATCTTTCAGAAATCACTCTAATATGATTATTTGCTGCTCAAGAAACATTTCCTATTATTATCAATGTTGAAATCACTTGTTCTGCTTAATATTTTTTGGAAAGTGTGATATGTTTTTCAGGAATCTTTGACCAATAAGTTCAAAATAACAGTTTATTTGAAATAGAAATCTTTTGTAATATTTTAAAAGTCTTTAATAGAAGTATTAAAGACCAAACAATTAATGATATATATCCACTGAATAAAAACACATTAAACAGAACTAGGGCAATCTATCAAAAATTATTGTATAAAACATTTTACAGACATGCAAGTGAAACATTTTTCCATAATCGACTAGTCAACTAGGTTATCTTAAGGAAGTTCTGCATAATTAGGTTGAATTAGGGTCAAAGTCATCTATACGTATACATTTCAATTTACAGCACAAACTGAATCAAAGAACATGTAGCCAAGATCACTTGTTACATTTCCAGAAAATGCATGAACTGATGAAACGCATCACTTGAATGCAATGCAAGTTTCTTTGCATAGAAGCATCTGCCATTAATGTAATATTTGTGTCCAAATACAGGCTAAATATCTATATATTTATTTTATTAAATCATCACAGGATTATGAATAATAACAGGAACATTGCTCACAGCAAGTGATCTAAAGTCTGGAAGTAACGGCCTTGAAATTCACTTTTGAAGGTGGTGAATCGGCTATAAAAGCATTGCTCTGATGACTGTAGCAGTGGTGCATTAAAGGGGATGAATTTCAAAATGCACCTTGAGTGTGACAGTGAAGATTACTGTGTTGACAGTCTAACAGCAAGCTCAAGCACAGCATGCTGTCAGCACACTAAAATCCTCCCAGACAGCTATCAGAGAACAGCCACACACACAAAACAAATAAACACTTAAAACATAAATTAGGGAAAAATTAGAGATGTACCGATAGCAATTTTCTTGGTCGATTCCGATTTCCGATTTTTTTGGAAGTGTGACCTGCCGATACCGATTTTTGCCGATTCCGATTTTCTTTCTAAGAACTATAATTGACAGCATATACAAACAAAAATCTATGCAAATTTCAATGCAAAAATTATGTACATAATAAAAGAAATGATTAAATATTACAATTCCCCCAATCTGGACTAAGTTACAGATTTTCTCTCACTTAACTCTCAAAATAAAGTGCTCTGTGACAGGAAAGAGGAAGAAATAGTTAACTTAAAATGAGTTGCTGTATGTAACAAAACATATGTCATTTCCCACCATGTTTATAAATGGTCATTTTTTCCCCCTAACCTTATTAAATGTGTCATCTTTCACATCAAATTCTTACTTTGTTTCAATTAATTCAGTTAGAATAATAAGAAACTGTAGAGTTGTTACCATTCAAATGAAATTAGTATTAACAAATTCTATCTTTCCACTGTTGAGGAAACAGAAGCTGCATCTGAAGTGGCATTAAATGCATTTACACACACAGTTTGATGAAGCTGAGGTGTCATAAATGCATTTACACTGCAAAATTTCAAATGCATAAATAATTTTATAAGATTAATGTTTTAGATCTTTTTTTAAACATACAAATAAATGTTGAAAAAATGCAATGATACCTTGAAATATGACTAAACCACCAGTAGGTGGCGGCAAATGTCTGTTTTAATGAGTGAGTCATTTATTCATTCATTCAACAGTAGGCCTGTCGCAATAATCAATATATCGACTTATCGCGCTATATATGTACATGACCGCAATCATTTTTGGTGACGCAATATATCGGCCATTATATTTACTTCAAAATTAATGTCACTATGTTTTGTACATTCCATTTGCGCCTGTGTCTTTTGCAGCTTCTTGTACATAACGTGGTGTAGTCATGAGGTGCTAGTTCACATTTAAAAAATTATTCTACAAAAAAAAGTTTAATCTGCAAATGGATCTGTGCCTTTGTGCATACGGACATCTGACTGCTAAGTAGGGATTGTGTTTTTCAGGAATAGTGTGCACCCTTAATTTACAGAGAAAAGAAGATCAGGGAAAAATCTGTAGATGGAAAAATCTCCATACAAGTTCTTTGTGCATTTTTCTTGCACACTTTCTTTGCACTTTTTGTTAGAACATTTTTATTTACTATTTATTCAGGTTTTTAAGGTATCTAATATTTTGTTACTTAATTTCCATAATCTAAATATTCTTAAAAAATTTAAGTTTGTTGTCATTTGGAAGTGTGTTGGCCTTCTTGCATTATTATGCGGTTACATTATGATTATATATTCAGTGGCATAAAACGGTATTTAAAATTACAATAATATCGCTTATTGCAATTATTTCTGGGGCAATATATCGCACAACAAAAAGTTGTTATCTTGACAGGCCTATTCAACAGATTCATTCAAACGGCTAATTCATTCAGAAACGAGGCAAGTGACCCTGCGTTCCATTCGGAAGGGCTCATCCTTATGCCCTAATCCCTTCAAAGGGTTTACCCTCCGGAGTGAGAGCTCAACTGTTCCTTGAAGTGCCCTTCTGCGTCATCCTCATGTGCCCACACGGAGGCGCCGTCATCATGCAAAGAATCTGTGCAAAGGATTGGAGTCCATCAGTTGTACCCTTCGAAATCCGTACCATTCCGAAGGGCCCTTTGAAGTGGCCAGTTTTGAGCAATTCGGTTTGGAACGACCCTTCAATATGGCGGCCATGATTGTTTTCACTCGAAGTGCCCTTCGGAGGGTGATATATCCCATTTGGAACGCACTGTGACTGTCCTTATGAATGGGCCACTGAATCATTGACTCACTCGATTCGTTCAAAAACGTAATCAGTGTCACATTGCAATCGTGTTGATATTGATATTCGGGGAAACATCATGGCCGTATAATGTTGCTCAACTAAATCATATTTTGTAAATATCCTTGTTTTTCTACCGCAGTATGCATCTATAAATTTCTGTGAGTTACTTTGTGTGTGCTGTCTCTCTCACACACTCACTCAGGATGTGCAAGCCTCATCTGGCCAGTCAATCGGTGCATCTCTAGAAAAAATAAATAAATAAAATGTATAGGCTACACATTCTTTTATTTGTGTGTATGTACATATATATGTACATAGAATTTAAAGATGCATGCCGTTTTTCTCCTTTTTTTACTTAACATTCAAAGCCTAAAAGTCCTTCAAAAATGCAGCCATGCTTCATATTAGGATACATGCTGTGTGGCACAATTCATAATCTCAGGTTGCATTTCACAAATCAGCATAAATGAAAAGTCACATCTCAAAACCTAATCATCCAGCAGAAAACTTTTGAGGGTGACACTTGCTTTATTTTTATGCCATAGAAATATAAATTCTGTTTCCTAAACAAGATTAACATCACCAAAAATACTCAAACCCAAGCATGCCGCACTCATCTGATTGTGTTGCAGTGACAGGTACATAATGCGGGCTTACTCTAATATAGCATCTCCCTACGGGACACATGGCCCGTTTTCCGATACCCCACTGTAGTCCTTCCTAGAAAAAGCTCCATGTGCCAGTCTGATCACTCGCGCTCAGATTAACAGGCATCAGGACTCATGCCGTCTCAAGTCCTCCTGGGAAGATTGTACGTGCGAGCCTGGAAGTGGTAATTACGATGTGATGTGCATACAAGTGATTTAAGTCAGATTTTTTTTTTCTTTTTACACTGAAACACAGAAAACCTTTTAGCGCTTATGCCTAAAGGTATAACCACAAAATATAACCATTAAGGGTGTAAATTATGCTTTATGTATTTTATTATTATCATGCAGTCACAGAGAATTATGGGAAATGTTACCGTAAAAAAAGTAGCTTAAAAATAAGTCAACTGTCAATAAGTACATCAGCATGTAGACTACTGTTCAAAAGTTTGGAGTCAGTAAGATGTTTAATTTGAAATAATTTAGTACTTTTATTTAGCAAGGTTGCATTACATTAATCAAGAATGACAGTAAAGGCTTTTATAGCGGTGGGTCAAAGACAAAAGGGTTTTTTTTCCCGAGCAAAAAATTGTGACTACATTTTACATACATACTGTACATAAATTTTTACCATGATTTACAGCAGACACCCACTAAAATGTCATTCAGTACAACAATAGTTCATGTAGCAAATAATCTTGTCAATCATATTTAGAACAAGAATCATTAGGTCACATTAAAAGACTGAAGGATCACTGTAAAGGCCCCAAGAACTAATTAACTGTCATTTTAAATCTTCACCAGTCTTCGCCAACCATAGGTTATTAACTATTTGTCACCAACAGGTTTTTAATTATTTAAAATATAATCAAATTTAGTATGAGCACTTTTTCTTTTAAACATTTTAATAAGTACAGGTCAGAATTAGAGCCCAACCGATATGGGTTTTTTGGGGGCCCATACCGATACCTATTATTTGAAAAATAATGTGTTTTTTGAACATTAAAGCATGTCAACATATTCTGTTACACCAAATACACAAAATAATGATCTTTAAAAAAGCATCATATGACCCCTTTAAAGCGTTTCATCCAGGTCGCCAGTAGCAAACAATGGAGCGCGCTCTGCTAGACAAACTATGTAATTACAGCATTTACAACCATTTTATCTGCGTTTTATGTTCTGTAAAAAAAATTTCATATCGGCGGCATATTCACCAATACCGATATATCTGCGACAGGCTCATATTGGCCAATAAAATCAGTGAAACGATATGTGACCCTAGACCACAAAACCAGTCATAAGTGTCAATTTTTCAATATTGAGATTTGTACATCATCTGAAAGCTGAATAAATTGGCTTTCCATAGTTTTCCATTGATGTATGGTTTGTTAGGATAGGACACTATTTGGCCGAGATACAACTATTTGAAAATCTGGAATCTGAGGGTGCAAAGAAATCTAAATATTGAGAAAATAACCTTTAAAGTTGTCCAAATTAAGTCCTTAGCAATGCAAATTACTAATAAAAAATTAAGTTTTAATATATTTAGGCCTATATTTTAATATTTTAAAATATCTTCATGGAACATGATCTTTACTTAATATCCTAATGATTTTTGGCATAAAAGAAAAATCGATAATTTTGACCCATACAATGTTTTTTTGGCTATTGCTACAAATATACCCCAGCGACTTAAGACTGGTTTTGTGGTCCAGGGTCAGATATATCGGTCGGGCTCTAGTCAGAATATGTATGTTGTTTAATTTTTTACAAGAATATACCTGTTACGCTGAAGGTATTTAATCCATATTTCAAACTGTCATTTTAATTTGATGCAGACACGAAAATGGGACATCCCATCTTTGACTCAGGTAAAAAAGATTCAAAATAAATGCTGTTTTTTTTTTTTTACTTCCTTTGAGAATCCTGAAAAAAAGTATCAGAGTTTCCACAAAAATATCAGACAAAAATTCTCACACAATATTACAGTTTTCACTGTATTGATCAAATAAAGCCATGGTGAGAATAAGAGATTTCTTCAGGAAAAAAAATTCAAATCTTACGAACTTTTGAACGACAGCATAGATAACTTTACAGACATGGACTAAAATCCTCAAGTCCAATTTTGAATAAATCCCAAGTTTCCCACCGATAAGTACAACATTTGGTGGCATTCTTGTATTCTCATCAGTATGATCACTCTGATATTACTTAAAGGCAAGATAAGACTATCACAGCTCTGTATATTTCCATTACCTCACAATAACATTTAGACTTCCTCAGTTCCTCTGCAATTAAGCAGCCTGGGAACACTTGAAAATGGTAATGAAGTCCTTCTTGATAGCTCAGCCTCTCATGGAGAAAAACTGGAGGCTTGTGTCCTTTTAAAGAGATCTAGACTAGCGTCCATCCATGTGGAGCTGACACAGTATCATTTTGTCTCCTTTAATTCCAGCGTTAGCAATCACTCATGCGTTATGCTGCCAGTAAACAATCAGGCGCTGCTAGTGAGTGTTCACACCACAAATTGAGCTCAGATCAATACAGTTTGAGTCAATGTGAAAATGTGTGTGAGCTCATCATTATCACAAGGGATATTGGGTTTATAAAATAGCTGTATTGAGCCACACTTAGCAATCAGGTACTCAGTTTAACTATAATAATAATAGCCAGACAGTTCGATAGAAATCTCTCTAGATCCAAAAATAAATGAGAGCTGCTATACAGACTAAAAGCAGTGCACTCTCAAATGCGTTTCATCTAGCTAGGTGGATAAAAGGGAAGCTGGCATGCAGAATATAAAAGATAGAGGCTATCCTGTCCTTGAGTGTGACGTTAAGAGGCAGAGATCCTAAAAAAACACTTTAGATCTGAAGTGATGGCCTTGAATCAGAGTGGCATCAGTATTAATATTTCATGGCATGAGCTGTGCTTCACAAAGTCAGGTGCAGTGCACGTCTACAGAATACTCTCAAAACTTCATTCACAAAATCACTACTGAGATTTTAACCAAGACCCGTTTGCAATTAAAAAGTAATGCAAAATAATACAGTTTCATATGCTGAAATGCTTTTCATTTAGAGGCTCAACAATAAGGATGGTGTGCTGATCTGGGGCCACTGTGAGTTTTTTTTTGCCAATTGGTGAAACTGTCACTTGCCTTTCGGGGTCAGTTATGTGCTCCTCAAAACCTTACATTTGTTGGTCTTATATATTTCTATGCCTTGCAATAAAATATGTATTTGTGCAATAGCAAATGTAGAAAATTCTGCTGATTTGTCAAGAGAATGTTATTTAGCATGTAAATAATAAAAAATGTAATTAAAACATTTTAGTTTTGCACTATAGCTTTTTTTTTTTAGAAATAAGACATTATATGAAATTAAAGGAATTTTAAAAAGCTGAAAATTTTTAAATAATACAAAATGCAATTAAAAGTATAAAAGTAAAACTTTGAAAAAATATCAGTAGAGTACACAAATTAATATTTGTGTAATACAGTAAAATATAATACGGTAAAAGTGCAAATGATTATTTCAACAGTTTTAGTCTTGTATAAGTAAATAGTGACAAATAGATCAGTAAAACATTTGAAGGTTTGGCGTTGGCTAATTTTGGTAAATATTTTTTAAAGAAGTATCGAACGGTCACCAAGGCTGCATTTATTTGATTAAAATATAGTAAAAACATTAATATTGTGAAAAATTATTACAACTTAAAATACCATTTCAATTGTAATATTTACAAATTTTATTTATTCCTGCGATTTTTTTGTAATATTAAAAATGTCTTTACTGTCATGTTTCCATCCACCTATTGTTATGCGCATCTTGGAATATCGCATAAAAAAAAAAACCGCTGGATGGAAATGTCAAGATGCACAAATTCTAAAAATGCATCTAAAAATGCACATAAAAAACTTATGCGCACAACTGAGTAGGATAAACTTTTTATCCGATAAGAAAAAATGTGCATAAACTACGATGGAAACACATTTACCGAATAAATTCCACCCTGCGC
>NW_015544334.1:335280-335695 GCF_001515605.1 Sinocyclocheilus anshuiensis | reverse complement strand
AAACATGACAGTAAAGACATCACCTATTGTTATGCGCATCTTGGAATATCGCATAAAAAAAAAAAACGCTGGATGGAAATGTCAAGATGCACAAATATTTTAAAAATGCACATAAAAGTTTTATCCGTTAAGAAAAAATTAGCATAAACTATGATGGAAACACATTTACCTAATAAATTCCTCCATGCGCATCAAAAAAGTAATATGACTTTGCACGATGGGACGGGATAACTTGACTAACCAGCGGACCGATCTCGTTGCACAGCATTTGAAATGTTGTTTTGGTCGTTCTGAAATGCCTGAGCAAAGTCTGTCATCAAAGTATTTCTGTATAATTGTCTTGCACGACTGTGTTCCCAAACAGCAGGCATCCACCTCCAAAAACAATGACCGCATTTATTGTTTCGTCTGCTCC
>NW_015544334.1:320373-334654 GCF_001515605.1 Sinocyclocheilus anshuiensis | reverse complement strand
AGTTTGACGTTGTATTTTGTTGTTGCATTCAAGCAATTGACGCCTAACTGCCGCTAATTCAAAAGTGAAAGTAAAATGCGCACGGCGCTTTTAAGCTATTTAAAAGCGAAGGAAAGCGAGGGAAAATTCAAACTAACTAAAAACGAACAATTGCGTTACTCCGAATTACCACTATTTTAAAGTGAAAGTAAAATGGGCACACCACTTTTACAAGCTATTTAAAAGCGAAGGAAAGCGAGGAAAAGAGGGAACGCCCCGCCCCCGCGGTGATACCGGTATTACCGGTGTTGTCACACTTCGATTAACCGGGGGGAAAATTTCCTCACCGTCACAACCCTAGTATACATTTGTAATAAGTTTTTATTATTTAAATACCAGCATTAGCTATTGAAAATCCTGTATTAATCAACCTGTTAGTCAATCACTAGCAAAATAGCCATAAAATAATTACATCTGAAGAACTGCAGTGTTTCAAAAGGCTAGGTTTAGAATTACAAAAAAAGCTTCTAAGTTATAAAAAAGCAGGGATATAAATATGTCTGCTCAGAAATATCACTATATGTCAAACACACCACTTTCTCTTACTGAGAGGCTCAATTTCTAGAGCTGGGGGGGTTAAGAGTCCTCTTTTTGATAAACTGTCACATTGTAAATGTCTGTCCGCTGCACAGATCAACTGGGATCTGAGTGGACAGCCCCCGTGGTCCATAAACAGCACAAGCTGCTGACGGTGCAGACTGGGGCAGTTCATTTAAACAAAAGGCCTGTTGTCTCTGTACTGGCCCTACATTTGACTACATGGAGGAGTTGCCCACTAGCCCGCATGGACAAGCCCTAGCCCATGTGAAACAACTGCACAGCTCCTCATTTGAAATGGATGACACCATAAAGCAGCAGTGCCGCATTCAAATGCCCCAACCTGAGGCGAACCATAGATCACAGCAATAGCTTCAGAATGATCACAAACCATGGTATCATGCTGCTTCAGAATCAATATCAATGTTTACTAGGGCTGTGCGATTAATCGAAATCGTCATAAAATCACGATTTGAGCTTGCGCGATTTCTAAATCGCTTTACGGCACGATTTTCCGTGCCCCCGACCTCCCGCAGTATGCTATCCGAACCAATCAGAATGCAGCGCGCCTAAATGGAGCACGAGAACAGAACAGACCGGGCGGGCATACAAACGTAACGCCAGGTTCACACACTCCGTCTGTGGTGCGTATTTTTCCACGCCCATGTTAACGGATCAGAGCGTTCACACTGCATGCGATTGCGGTCCGGCAGTGCGCTCCAGGAGCAGTGCATCTGCAGCAGTCATGCTGCGATCGTTTCCGCACGGAGTCTATTTATGCTGTGCTGCATGCGCTGAAATAAAGTGACACTGCATTATTTGCGGTAAAAATTAACATGGATTGACACGGAAATTTTGTAATTACACCATACTGTCTACTGTTTCACAGTCAACACATGGCTTTTTGGCTAGATTTAAAACAAGGAAAAGTGCACTTTTAGATAAACAAGGCAATAATAGATGGCACTCATGGTGGTAGTTAAACAAAGTTATATTTATTGAGTTTAAACGTGAATATGTCTATGAAAGATTGTATTACTGTACTGTGATAAAAGAGAATCACAATGATGAAAAAGCATTTTCAGAAACAACGTTTGGATTTGAAATCAAAATAATGGATAAATGTTGTGTTTGTGGTAAACAGCCACGGATCGGTATACGCACTGCAGACGGAGTACGTGTGAACTTGGCGCAACAAATCTAGTTCAACATCTGAGGCAACACCACAAAGAGCTCTATGACCAATACATTTTTTGTCCATATCGCACAGCCCTAATAATTACACCACATAAACTGTAAAAAAAAAAAATTATAATTAGTTTTATGGTAAAAGACTGTAAACAAAAGGTACTATAAAAACCTATTAACTGATAAGTTCTGTTAGAAACAGTGAAAAACCCCTGTGGGACACTTCATGTGATTTTACAGTAAAATGGAAAAAAAAATGAAAATTGACATTACTTGAATTCCCTGTGTGATGCTTCCCATTTGAAGGTTTTTCATTTAAATAATTATGTTTCTCCTTAGTTTTTCGTATCAGTTGTACATTAGGGTTTAAGGTTATATCTTATATGGTTAAATTAATGTTTACTGCATTATTTTAGTTACCATGATGGTGTTTTGCGTTTGCATAAATGACTCTGTGCACCTTCTATACATTAGTATTTACCTCAGCTTGTGAAAAAGCTACTTGTGATGAACTTTGATTCATCATGTGGCTTTCTCATTAGCGTATGTGTATTTTAGTGGTTTTAGGTTAATATATTAATGTTGTACAAGTCGAACTGAAATATACAATTTTTAACAGCAAATTTCAATCAGTAAAACGTAGAATGTTGCTACCGTATTTTTTACAGTAAAGTCCTGGAAACCATTTTTTACTGTCAGTTTCATTATGTAGAGTTCTTTGGTCTGTATGAGAACAGCTCTAAAATGATGCGAATTAAAAAGACGCCAAGTCAACAGAAATGATCAGGGATGCATTTACAGTAATCAATGTGTTTCGGCTTATGGAAATGCGCAAGTCTGCACTACGGCCATTCGAATATCATCTACCGCACATAAATCTAACTCTTCCTGTCCTGTTAGAGAGATTGATCGTCAACATTGACCTTTTGTCTCCCTATTTTGGTTGATTTATGAGGTTGTGAACAGGAGAGTCCTTCCATGGAGAGACTGAGTGTTGTGCTGTTTGCAGTTCCTTTAGCCTGTGTGCTGAACAGTTGGAGCTGCCGCTACAAACCTCTCCACTGAACCCATCCAGCCCCTCCTCCACCACTCTGAGCCTATGTGTGTGTGTGTGTGTGTGGAGGAAGACCTGGCAACGAAAAGAGCTGAACAGTGGCAGCTTGGGAGAATGACTTCAGAGCAGGTTGATATCAGCACAAGTCATCGCACATGCATACGGCAGAGTCATTTCAGGCTGTTTGGAGCCCGCAGGGGGACAAGACTCGCCTTTAGCTCTTACTAACATGGCTAAATGTAATAATGACATGAAGTGATTATCACAGCACTACGGGAAAAACTGTTTCTGAAATACCTTTCAGCTCAAATCAGCATAAGCCCTGCAAAGGATGCATAGCATCTTCAGAGAGAGAACCTTAGACAACACAAAAGAAACAAATCTGGAGATGAATAACCACAGCTGAGCATAGGAAATATAAACAGCTCCATGCTTATGGATTTCTTACGCACAACTGGGTGTGTGTGGTTTGTGTACATAAAATAAAACCACAAAGTCAGGTGGGACTGTGCCGGCATGCTCAAAACCCAGAGTGTGTGTGCGTGTGTAAACAGAGTAACGCTGTACAGCAGAGGCTCTCAACGGGTGGGTCGCAGGTCTGTTCTGATAAGGTATTGGGCAGAAGGAGAAAAAACAATGCTAAATGCTAATAATAAAATAGAATTGGGAAAGCAAATAAACAACATTATTAAGTCTGAAATGGAGAAAATATAGTAGTCAACATTTGGAGTGGATCAAATCCTTTCACCAAAGTTGTCCTAAAATCAAAACAGTCCGCTCTTGTCTTAGGACGACTTTGATTAACTTTTTTGATCCACTTCAAATGTTGACTACTGTACTTCACAAACATTTTGTTGTTGACGTCAAAATCAAGTTTCCATTTGTTTTTTATACAAATTCATCTGTCACTTAGTAGAAGACAAATTAGACAGATGTCGTTCTATCAAAAGGAGGAAAATAAATAAATCTGTCATTTGAAATGCTGCAAGTGAATTTAGGCATCAAAACATTATAAATGTACAGCATGAAAAATGCATATTCAATTTAAGATTTGCTAAATATTACATATAAAAATATGAATCCATTTTTTTCAATCACATTTTTTTTTTCAGTTTTTCTTTTTTGACACTGTCAAATTAATAAATAAATAAATAAACAAATAAAAGATATGGTACCAATATATCTGTATACGGCAAATGTAATCTAAATATGCATGCTCATTCAGTTTATTTGAACATACTACTATTCAAAAATGTGGGGTCTTCAAAAATCACTTAATATGCTGATTTAGTGGTCAATAAACATTTCTTATTATTAATCTTGTGATGATTTTGAAAACAGTAGTGCTACTTGATATTTTTATGGAAACTGTGGGGTCTTCAAAAATCACTTAATATGCTGATTTAGTGGTCAAGAAACATTTCTTATTATTAATCTTGTGATGATTTTGAAAACAGTAGTGCTACTTGATATTTTTATGGAAACAGTGTTAACTTTTTTCCAGGTTTCTTTGAAGAACAGATAGCTAAAAAAAAAAAAAGAAATCTTTTGTAACATTATAAATAGCTTACCACTTTTGATCATCAGTTTGCTTCCTTGCTAAATAAAAAGTTAATTTCTTTTAGAAAAGAAAAGAAAAGAACAGAAAGAAAAGAAAAGAAAAGAATTTCTGACTCTTAACGTTTAAACGGTAGTGTAATCCGTGCATAATGGCGAAATGGGCAGGTCGCGTGACATCTTCATTCTCAAAACCATGACCAAAACTACAGAGTACAAATACAAACTCTCAGGCTCAAGGCTACATTTAATACAGGTTCACTTGCAATGTGAATAAACATGGTTACTGCCAAAAATATGGTTTCACCGAAGGTTCTGAAAGAATGAAACCACCAAAATTCAATTAAGCCAACAACAATAGTATGTGAAGCACTCAACAGTACAGTTACTCAGGGCAAAATCAACATCCAAGTTCATATTTCCTTCCATCAACACCTTCAGTTGGCTATTCTTTCCAAAGAAAGACCTCAGAGTGGAGGTTCATGACCCCACCACAATCATCCTCCAAAACACGACAGATGTACCAATAAAGATGTCATTAATCTCACATATCTGCAACTGCATCATTACAAAATCAGATCAACTACAATCCTTTCAAACCATTTTTAAAGACTCCAGAGCCATTCTTACAGGTCTACGAACACAGCACATGTATGTTCAAATCGATTTGCCATGGTAGACTGGCAAGTGTGTTTCCATGGAAACAAGCCCATAGCCTATTCCATAGACGTGTGTCTGGGAAGCACTTGGTTTGAACAAAATTAAAATGGAAATGATATGACCCATGTCATGGGCAGTGAAATAGAAGCACATCTCCATGGGCTAATCCAGGGGAAAAATCTTTATTTCAGTGACCCATGATGCCTCGCTCTGTTCGCTGGAAATAGATTGAAGACGTAGAGCATTGACCAAGAAACCCTAGTGAGATCTTTGCATTCAGGATCAGTCAATAGTACTTTCATCCTCATCTGTAACATCACGTTTCAACCTGCAGAAGATCCCTGTTCCACCCTGTTGGTCTGCTGCCTTCATGGTCAATCCCAACAATTTATCATCAATCCAATGCTAAAATCCACACGCATCAGCTTTGCTATGTCATAAAACGATTACGTCATTGCTCCGAAACATCCACTGCAAAACAGAAAATACTGATAATTCAACACATTGCCTCTTCTGATTCAACAGAAAGAATGTATTCATCATCTATGCAAGTGGATTAAAAATAAAGGTTCTAAACAGAGGTTTTCAAACCATGGGTTCCACAAAGAACCTTCCAGTGAACAGTTCTTAAAGAATCTTTTTCCACGATAAGGAACCTTTTGTTTATGGGTGTTAAAGGTTCTTCTTCTTCAAGGCACCATAGATGCCAATAAAAAAAATATATTTTTAAGTGCGTATGTTATGTGCAAATTACTAAATACAGTTTCTACAGAAATCAGTTTGCTCCACTCATGTATATCCCAAAAAAATCCCAGTCAACTGCTTCTATATATCATATCTAAAATAAGTTACCAAACATCAGTTTTAAATATGTATGCAAACTGTGCATGTTTTCCTTCCAATCCTCTATCCTTCCTGCCAGAGTGACTTCGACTGGTCAACTCCAGCACTTGACTATTGATCCAAAGCTAAAAATAACTGCAACACCATTTCAAGTCATCACCATGTCAACCTCCAATGCACAACAATCGAAAGCACAACTTCATCACCTGTGCAAATACAAAGACCGGTCATGCTGCATGCAAGCGGACAAATACCATTTCTACATAAATCTGTTCACTCATGTCTATCCCAAAAATCCTGACCAACTGCTTCTATATTTCATATTCATTTAAAACATGTGCTCTGATCCACATCATGAATCAAGCATGATGGACATGTTCACCTCCCAATCCACTATCTTTTCTGCCAGAGTGACTTCATCTGGTCAGCTGCAAAGAAATGTTCTGCTGCATGCAAATACAGATTCTACATCAACCACATCACACACTATGTCTATCGAAAACACTTCACTTTTAAATTATCTAGAAGTCAGTTAGACCACCAAACGTCAGTGTTGTAACTTGTGTATTTGTGATGCACATCATGAACCAAGCATGTTCGCTTTACTATTGATCCAAAGCTAAAAATAGCTGCAACATCATGCAACACTATTTCATCAAGTCATTGCCACATGTCAACATCCAATGCACAATAATCAAAAGCATGACCTCATCATGCATTCAAATACAGATTCTACATCAATCACATCACACACCATGTCTTTTGAAACCACTACACTTTTAAATGACCCTCTACTAGTACTCTCACGTCCATCTAGAAGTCAGTTAGACCACCAAACGTCAAGTGCTGTAACTTGTGTATTTGTGATGCACATCAACCAAGCATATTCCCTTTACTATTGATCCAAAGCTACAAAAAAATAGCTGCAACCATCATGCAACAGTATTTCATCAAGTCATCGCCACGTCAAGTGCACAATCATCAAAAGCATGACCTCATCATGCATGCAAATGCAAAGACGTTATGTTGCATGCAAATACAGATTCTAGCAATCAGATCTCACAATATGTCTATTGAAAATACTGCAATACTCATGGTCAACCTCTGCTAGACCTTTCACCTCCATCTAGAAGCAAGTCAGACCACCAAACATCTGTGATGCATCATGAATCAAGCATGTCCAGTCTGTAGTGCATCTTACCAGAGTGATCAGCTGGTCCTCCGCCGTTGGCGAAGAGGGCAGAGTACAGGTGAGGGTATGTCTTCTCCAGGGCCACACAGAGCTCCAGGAAATGGTCGCTCTGCTTGTTCATGAGCATCTTCAGGAGCTGGTCCACTTTCTCGGCGCTGGAGGAGCAGTTCTGGTCCAGCTCGAAGGCTTCCTGCTCGCTGAGGCTTCCCGATTTACTCAGCAGCTCTATCAGCTGGTCTGCATCCGTGATGGACTCCAGTAAGTTCTGGTGGTACTGGTGAAGTAACTCTTTGTGCTTGGGCTCCATTGCAGTTCCTACAGTTCCCTAGCTAACTAGCTAGCTCCGCGCTATGGCCGTGGAGCCGATTCCCCCTCACAAACCCGATGAATGCAGCAGCAACTTCTTTCTGTCCGCTCACTTGTAGGATTTGAGCCAAGGCGCCATGAGATGTGATGGCTTAATGAAGCGGGGTTTCATTACAAACTGCAGAAAGGCACAGAAGCCATATTTGTTGCCTGAGGCTGTTGACTGCACTAAACAGCGAGACATTTCTCCGGATCACTTACGCAAGGCAACTTTGTTCATTTTTCCCTGCGCTTCCGAGGAGAGCATGTTCGTCTGCGTTTATAGTTTCTTCTTGGCCATTTATGTGGCGCTGTGCGGACTCAAGTGTGAGCAAAAGTAGCGCAACTCTTCTGGCGTTCCTTACTTAAACTGCACGCTCCGCCATGTCTCGGTATCTCAGCAGCTGCTGCCTGCCTGCTGTCAATCAACTTCCGTACAATGGCCATATACGGTAAAGTGGGCGGGGCATTTGCCAGAGACACACCTGCTTTTCTCCAATGGGCGTGCACTACTGTTTAAAAATTCGGGGAAAAAAGGCTACACGGTTATGAGGATGATGCATCATGACATAACAAGTGCAAGGGGACTTTACCCTGGAACATGTGCTGTGTTTTCACGAGACTGTTGATTTTCAGTAAATGTGACTGTGCTAGTTTGTGATTTTATTATAGTGTAACAATATAGTCTAGACATTTAAATAAATAAATACATTTAAAATCGGAACATGGTGGTGGCTGCTGGTTTATAAAAAGGTTATCATCAAGTGGTCTCAAAGCAGGATGAATAGATCACTGTAATAGTACCGTAAAATGTAGTCCTTGTTAAAAAAAATTAAAAAAGTAAACTGTTGTATGATAGAATAATTAGTAAATAATGTGATCTTTCTTATATACATATATTATCTGTAATTTCTGGACAGTCTTTATTAAAATGACATAGTTAAACAAGTTTTACCAAATAGAAAAGGATACATTTTCTGCAGGTGTCATTGTTCCACAGGCTACATATAATTAATTCCTAATAATAACAAGAACTATGTGTAATTACAAGCAGTTCCACAAAAATGGCACACAAATTAGAAGTATCGTTCTGCTTTGCTCTGTATGTATGTTCTGTTTTACAAAAGTATGTAAATACAGATTATTAACAATAATGTGTGACCTACTGCAAAAAAAGGAGGGAAAAGGAGAAAAAAAATCCTACTCAGTATTTTTGTCTTATTTTTCTAGTATGTAGCTATATTATACAAAATCTTAAATTGAGATGCATTCATCTAAGCAAAATGGCATAACATATTAAGACTTGTTTTACAAAAAGATATACAGAGTATTATGACTGTAAAGTGTGACCTACTGCAAAAAAAAAATATATATATCTTTTTTTTTTCCTAGTATTTTTGTCTTATTTTGTATATATAAAAATCTTAAATTGAGATGCATTCGTCTAAGAAGCAAAATGGCTTGTTTTCTTAAAAAAGTTTAAAAAATAAGTTAGTTTATGCTTAAAACAAGAAAAATAATCTGGCAGTGAAAAAAAAGGTTATTTTTCTTCTCAAGTGAATCTATCCCAGGATTTTTGGGATAGACATGATCGAACAGATTTATGTAGAAATGGTATTTGCTCAAGTGAATGCATCCTCATTTAACAATTTTTAGATATTTTTTAATAGAAAACAAGACAAAAATATGAAGAAAAAATCATTTGTTCAGGTGTAGAAAAATATACATTTTCTGATATTCATATCACAAGAACAAACTCCAAATGATATTGATTTATTCTAGATTTCATGTTAAAATGATTTCAGTGATTTATCCTGCTCAGTCACTGTTTATTCAATATCATCCATATGAGTGCATTACATTTCTGATTTATGGCTTTGTGGACCATCCATCTTTGAAGCTCAAAGTTCACATTATTGTGCTGAAAGCCAGTAAGAATAGGAGGTGAAAGACACATCTCCATTAGATGACATATCATATGTACAGCTCATACCGCTTTATATGTAGAACTAAAGGTTACGTGGAGTTCAAAGGCTGTAAGAGGCCAGTCGGGGTTTTTACATGGTAATGAAAAGCAGATTAGTAAGTACCCAGTCAATTATCAGTTATCTCAAACATACAAAGAAAGATAAACATGGGATTAAGCCAGATCGAGTCATTTTATTGGACTAAAGTAGATAACAAGCAGTGCAAAGGATGTCTGTCAGACACATGCAGACATGGTGAACTAATGAACTATCAGTTCTCACAGCAACTGATTGTATGTTATGCAAGGCTTAACAGAGTGCAGAAACATTTGGAGAAATCTGCAATCTTTTCATTGCAGCTGACAGATGGAAAGAACCACATGTCAGCAAAGCAGGGTTGGTTACTCCCATCTGACAAACCTTGTGACACTGCAAATCGGTTGCTCTAAATTGAAGCTATTTTACACTGCACTCCCACGTGAAGCATAAATGGGTGCTGTCAAGGCACTTGATGCTTAGATAGAGTTAACAACCGCCAATTAGAGAACACACGTGTCTGTATACACTTCACCAAAAATCAAGATAGATACAGAACATCAGCTCTTTGTCTATATTTTGTGGAACTCATAGAGACACAAAATAGTCATTTGTTGTGACTGATTGATGATTAAATTACTATGATGGAGTTATTTATCTAGTTAATTCTATGAAGACTTGTGAACATTTTCTGTAAAGAGAATAGCGCGCAGAGGTAAAACCATTTTAAACGATTCTTTAAAAAAGACATGATTATTATTTATGAACAGATGTTTGGTTTGTATCTAGAGGTTAGATATAAGTTGATTGCTCTCAGTGGAACCTGATTTTCTGGATAGTATGTGTAAGCCCTGAATAATCAAGATTGAAGTTTTTAATTTTGAATGGATTTCCATTTCATTTATGACCTAAATGCTGAAAGACAATTACTTGTGAAAAATAAATAAATAAAATAAATGTATGCAATCAATCTTCAGAGATAAAAAGGTTAAAAGGTAGCTAAAAGAAATCACACGATTTTCTGTTTTATTTATTTTTTAAATAATACCATAATAGACTGACATTTATTAAATGTATTTTTTTGTTGTTGTTGCATAGTTTGTCATTGTATTTAAATGCACAGGGCAATCCTGCCCTCTACTGGTGCAAATAAGAATATCCTGAATTGAAATCCTGAGTCATACATAATGTGTGAGGCAGCTTTCGCTGTCACTGACTCACGTTCATAATATTTATATTCACATATTTAATTATTTATATACATCCATCCAAGATATTTGCTTTCATACCTTTACATTTAAGAACAAGGCCTATGACTATACATTACAGAATAAGAGTCCTTCTGCAATCTCTCCGCCAAAATCTTCCCGGGAATGATTTAAAAATGTCCCCGCCATTATTTAAAACCTGACTGTCACATTGTGTTCTCGATGAACTTGTCTAACTAAATAACGCTCATGTAACTTGTCGTCCTCAGCAGTTTGGCCTCGGTATGAATGACCAGGCATTAGATTTGAGCTGATCTGGGAGCAGTGACACTTCAGACTCAGCTTCAGATGATGGATGTACCCCATGATTCAGTCACAGTGAGCTGAGAACCTCCTTAGCTATTCAAATCTTCTTTTAAACACGGCTAATTACAAGTGGCATAAATACTAAGAGGGTATACAAGACATTCAGTTTTACCGACTACTTGTTTTGCCATTTAAACAGTAATATTTTCATGAAATTATTTCAGCTTTGAGCTATATAATACATATTATAAATCTCATATTACTCTAGTTTAATCTGGATAGCTCAAAAAATTGAGACCTTGGCATAACTAGAAAAACAAATAAAAAGGTTATATTAAATTTAAATTAAATATATAATTTTATATTAACCTATATCATGCATTTAATGAGAGGTATTTTTTATATTGATCTTTTTGTCTATGTATATATTATTTATTATATTGCTCAAAATATTTCAGACCTTGGCATAACTACAAATAATTATGTTCATTAATTAAAACTGTATTTTAATCGAATTAAATGTTTTTATAAAAGTATAAATATCCTATAAAAATATGAACTAATTTCATCATGTCATTTAATTATGTGCTCCAGATGTAATTCTTTTTATTAATTTTCAGATGTCTAATTCTGATTCTGATTCTTATTTTTGCCTGGGTAAACTCACTTTAGATATGAAGTCTCCTATCTTTATTCTGTAGATTGTAATGCTATTTGACCGCGAGTCATGCCTGATCTAGTAGGAATAATTATATGAATGTTGTTATTAATATTTTATCAGGGTGTTTTGAGTGCAGAAGTCAGCACTGATAGTCCCAAACGGGCTACTGAAGAAATACCAACTTAATTCAAGTTGAACGCTTGAGTTATTATCTCTTTCAGGCAGGATTTACTTAGCATTTCATATGCGTGTTTGGCTCTGTACAGAGTAAACAAATAAGAAACACAAAGACAGCACCATCATTACCACTTTTTTTGCCTCAATAGTGAGGAGGCCAACAATCATAATGGTTACAACAAAAGAAGTATGTATAGTAAAAAAAAAAAACTGAGTGTATTATGCATAAGATGCAGAAAATATAAATTTCTTTACTATAAAATGTCCATTTTGACGACTAAACCTAACATTTATGGCACATTTTCCCCAGTAAATGTATATTACTTAAAATACATGTGTAAAAACATTTTTAGCATTCAGATCTGTGCGCAATACTTAATCCAGAATTTTCTTAAATCAACTTGCAAACTAAGTATACATGGAGGAAACGCATACATCCGATAGCATACAATAATACGCTAAGCCACTGCTTTGAGTGTAGAAGGCACATAAAGATATAGTTGGCTACTCTCGAAATAAAAATATATTAATAAAAGAGCATTAAATGTAACGTGCAGCATATATGCACACAAGTGCCTCTGCACTGAGTACGGTAAAACATGCAAGTATGCAAGAGTGCAAATGAAAGTAAGGCGTAAGATGTGCAGAGATCGTGGTGTGGCTTCATGTCCTCTGAGGGTCTGTATCCTCTAATCGCTTCCACCGCAGAGCTTCAGCAGTAGTTTCTTATAATCCCCTGAAGTGTCTCCCTGTAAATGCAGATTACTTTTGATTACAATTATTATTACAGTGCCGCAATTTTCATTTCTCAAAAACATAAAGCATAGTTTGAGGGGTCGTTACACTGGTACTCACAGATATGGCTGTGTATAGAGATTTCCCATAATTCTTCAGGTATTCCTGACGAATGTCCAGCATGTCCACCTCAGAGCGGGTCACCATGATGCGCATCAAAGTGCGATCCTTGGTTCCTGCTCCCTGCATATTTCAAGCAGCATTTTTCTTCGTTTTTAAGCATATTCGGATTTGAAACTTTGATGCATGTGATCTTATACACTTAGAGCAGTGGTTCTCCAAACTCTCAGGTCAACTACTGCCTTTAATCAAATTAGAATCCTGTAACCTGTGTTCCCTCTAATTACTTCAGCACTGAGCAAATTAACTCTTTAGAGTAGAGTACATAAGGACTGTGAGTGACATTATTCCATATTAATATTAACATCATAAAATTACAGTAGTTACTGCAGTCCAATTTAAATATATTCTATTTTCTATTGTTTTAAATATTTCAGAACTGAGCATAAGTACAAAAATTGATGTTCATTATTAACATTTCCATGACTTTTCCCTATATGTAATTTTATATTATTAAATATTTTTTTTTATAAAACACATACATATTAATTTAAAATTACCAATTCAAAAAAAATTGTATTCTAATGTAAAAATATAAAACATTTTTTTATAAAATAAATAAATATATAAAGACAATAATATAAAAACATATTTTTACTACGATAAATAAGACATTCTTCTGGCATACCACCTGGGGGCACTTTGTGCACACAGTTTGAGAACCACTGCTGTACAATAAAATGACTTCAAATACTGTAAACCATGGCTTTGTTTGTAATTAATCATACATTTGACATCTCTGTTACTCTGTAGTCAGTACAGCTCATTCGCATTGAGAAGAATTATTCTCACCTTCATGGCCTTGTAGAGTCTCTCAGCAAAGTAGGCCGGTGTGTTCTTGATGCATTTCACTGCATACAGAAAAACATGTTTAGACTCACCATACGCAAATCACCCTGCAGCTAACAAGCCGTGTACAATAGAGCAACCAAGACGAATCTTGAAACTTAAATGGAAAAATATAACAGAATGAAGACAGACCAGGCATTCATCTGAAACTGAAAGTCATTTAAAAGAGAAAACCGGACTGTTCAAAACAGCAAACCGAAATAACACACTAAACACACCTCATTATGAACACGTCACCGACTGAAAGGAAGTCATGCACTATGACACAGCAAGCACATATGTCAGCTACATTATGTGTTATGACACACGTTTGTGTTATGAATCTCATTGTGTGAAAAATATATCACCGCATATTTACCCTATAACAGCTTTACCCTTTAAGGGGCCGGCAGGATGGAGAGCAAGTTAAGAAATACAATTATGAGTGTTTAATGATTAGATTTCATGAAACGATTATAGATGGCAGATCAGACAGCTCACCGACAGCCAGCATGCCGCTCTCCAGATCCCCAGACATCTCCCTCTCGATACTCTTCACAATGTCTCTGCCACACATGTGCTGATACTCATGAAACACTGTCAACACAAAAATACTTCATGTCTTAATATAGTCACTATTTCTGCAAACACTGAAATCACAAACAAACAGCTGTTAATGAGCATGTGAGAGCACAATAATGAATGAATGACCACTAGCTTACTATTTCAAAAAAATATTGTGCACAACACACTTTGGAATCACTGTTT
>NW_015544334.1:307654-320334 GCF_001515605.1 Sinocyclocheilus anshuiensis | reverse complement strand
ATATTTAAATTGTAATTATATATTATATTTCACAATATTTCTGTTTTTATTGTATCTTAGTTTTTTTTTTTTTATCTGTTTTGAGTCTTTAATTTTGAATGTGCAATCAAATAAATAGTCCCAGTAGATATGTTAAAGGGTTAGTTCACCCCAAAATGAATTGATTTACTTACCCTCAAGCCATCTAGATGTATATGACTTTCTTCTTTAGACGAATACCATCGGAGTTATATTAAAAAACATCCTGGCTCTTCCAAGCTTTATAATGGGAGTGGATGCCACACGGCTCTGGGGGGTTAATAAAGGCCTTCTGAAGCGAAGCGATGCGTTTGTGTAAGAAATATATCCATATTTACAACTTTAGAAACCTTAATCTCTAACTTCCGCTAACTGTTGTACGCGCGTTCACGAGAGAGTGGTGTCCAGCGGATGACGTAGGCGTAGCGTAAACTCCGGTGAGAATATGCTAGTCTCGCGAGAAACAAGTTTTGTTTACAGCAAAGGAAAACCAGTGTCCTCTTGGCTTATATTGAAATCCTCCAACATTTTTCTTTACAAATCCTCGTTTTGTACTACTAATTCGTGACCGGTGTTTTGATTTGCTCTCCTCTGTGCTTCCATGTTCGTCACTTCCGTGTTCGTCACCGCGTTTGCCTACATTCTACGTCATCCACTGGACACCACTCTCTCGTGAACACGCGTACGACAGTTAGCGGAAGTTAGAGATTAAGGTTTCTAAAGTTGTAAATATGGATATATTTCTTACACAAACGCATCGCGTCGCTTCAGAAGGCCTTTATTAACCCCCCAGAGCCGTGTGGACTTCTTTTATAATGAATTGGTTCAATTTTTTGGACTTCAAATTTTGGGCTACCATTCACTCCCATTATAAAGCTTGGAAGAGCCAGGATGTTTTTTAATATAACTCCGATTGTATTTGTCTGAAAGAAGAAAGTCATATACACCTAGGATGGTTTGATGGTGAGTAAATCATGGGGTAATTTTCATTTTTGGGTGAACTATCCCTTTAATGAGATAAATATATGACCAGTATTGCATATATTATGTAATTAGACAAAAGAAAACTGTGTCCTATAGAAAAACAGGAAATGACATGATTCAGAGGTGAATTCAAGTGTTTCCACTGGAAACCATGTCCAGTTATGAGTCATAATTCTCAGCCTCGGCAAGAGTGTGTTGACTGCAATGCCAGACCCAAAACTGAATTTCTGGCCACCTCATAATGGACCAAGTGGCAGAACTTGCAAGTTTTTGAGCATTTTTACACTTTACGTATTCTTTATGTGGGAGCACTCAAAAATCATTATACTCTAGATTCTCAGACAGTACAGGACAGGAGCATGGATCATTTGTAGACATACAAATGATAGTCACTATGCTCAATATAGTAGCGGGCCAATGGAAAAGTCAATCACCTTTTTGACAGAAGCATAGCTTGTTTTACTCTTTAGTTAGACCAGCCTGAAAAATGCAGTACTTTTGCCTGAATTTAGCTAAAGAAGCAGAAAATGTAAAATACAACATGATTATTTCTCTTTCAATATATGTCATAATACAGTATTCTTGACAAACAGGTTTGGTGATTTAGGTATTTCCCTATTCAAGTAGATATGAGCTTCACTAGCATTACTACTACCTAGAGGGAAACAAGCAGCCTGGAGGAGGCGCTGAGTGAACTGACCTACCTAAAAGGGACTTTGAATTGATTGAAAGAATACTATTATTCCAGCCAAAGGGTACCTGCTCTGAGGTGAGCTTTGCTCCGAGCACACAGGATGGCATTGAACTTAGACTCATCTGTGCCGAGTTTATTTTCCCCCGCTTGATAGAGAGCCTGCAGCAGAACACAAATAGGGCATAATAGAGACTCTTCAAAGAATGTGAAACACATATTTTTTAGAAACATTTAAATAATTACCTGAGCATCCTGTTTGGCTAATGATATGTCCACATTCTCACTCTCATCACGGTTACCCTTTGAGATAATAACAGGAAGAAATACTGATATGACTTTCACATTTCTGTCATTTACAAAGTTTTTGACCCTCAAAATATGAAAGTTTCACATCATAACATTCACGTCTTCTGTGTACCTGTGCAAGAGAGACCAGAAGTCTGCGGAAATGTCCAGATGTGTCTCCACTGATGGACTCCTCCAGTGATTTCTTATTTTCTAAAACAGAAACACTTGAGTGTTATCCATCACAACTCACCGTGCTTTACTGTTGAGCTTCAGATGAAAACGTGCATGACAAATGCTTGATTGGGAAGTAATCAAATCTGTAATTGCATAGGGAAGGAATTAAGTGATATGACTCTAGTACGCACCGGCTTTGAAGACTTGATTGATTTCTCGGATCTTCGCATTAGAGCGAGAGGCCAAGATTTCAATCAGACAGGCCTCATCTGTCCCTGCTCCCTGTGAAATAATCAGATTACATTTGTATTAATGGCATATCAAAAAATCTAATGAAATATTCTGTTATCTGTGACCTATAAAGGAACAGTTCACTCATTACGAAATATTTTTAGAATTTAAAATAGCTGTTTGCAATGGTAATATTTTTTATATTGTAATTTATTTTTGTGAATTTTCAGCATCATTACGCCAGTCTTCAGTGTCACATGATCCTTCAGAAATCATTCTAATATGCTGATTTGCTGCTCATGAAATATTTTCTTATTTTCTATGTTGAAAACAGTTGTGCTGCTTAGTTTTCTGGAAACCGCTCAACTTTTTTTTTTTCAGGATTCTTTGATGAATAGAAAGTTCAAAAGAACAACATTTATTTGATATAAATAAAACTGTAACAATATAAATGTCTTTACTGTCACTTTTGATCAATTTAAGGCATCCTTGCTGAATAAAAACATTAATTTGATTAATGAATGAATGAATGAATTAATTAATTACTGACACAACTTTTAAATGGTATATAAATATAAAACTATAAATCCATTAAATCCATATATATGTATATGTGGATTTTTGGATAATAAATATTTATTTATTTATTTATTATGTATATATATTGCATCAGTTATCCATGTGAGGGTGCTAAGTTGCACAATGTTTGATTAAATATATTTTATTTTTTCATGCTTCATTTGTATTCATTCCATTAATAAAGTACTTTGACAAACCTTGATGGCCTCTTTGAGCTCATATGCATCATATTGAGCTGGAGTCTTCAACGTGGCCAGCACCAGTTTCTCAAAGTTTCCTGAAAGCTCAGACTTCAGGTCCTTAATCAAATCCTGTAAGCATTTTGGTTTACATGAGAATGATCAGTGATGCTTTTCTTAACCCATAACAAAATCAGAACTTTGCTGCATTTAGTTCTTTTCTGTATTCTGGCTTTAATGATCTATATGCTAAGTGTTGACAAAATTAGCTTAGCATATTTATCTTTTAGTCTTCCTCCTTTGGTAAAATGGACCAAAATATTGATGTCTAACCTTGTACTCAGGGGCATATAAATAATTGTCCAATCAAATGCTCTCTAGAATGAGACAGTTTCCTTCCACTAACACCACCAGCCTCTGACTATATAATAGGTTTTATTTGAACAGCTAATAGTTTTTCTTAAAAGCTTTGAACCATGATGTGCTAATAGCATGTAACACATCATGGTTCACAGCTTTTACGAAAAGCTATTAGCTGTTCAAATAAAACCTGGTCTCAATCTGAGGGGCAGCTGCTGTATCCACTGCACAGCAAATATCTAAAAAGCTCCAATGCTCTCCATTACCTTTCCATAGGCAGTCTTGAATGACACCAAGAGTGGAACACGCTGCCTGTTGGAGCGACTTCCGAGTAAATTAATGATGGCTTGTTCATCAGTGCCTGTTGAAACATGTTCATGCATATTAGCAGCCTGTTATGCAGCTGCATATACAGTAAACACAGGAGTCATTTTCTGGAAAGCTCTTATTGCATTTCATGTCAGTCTAAAAAAAAGCTCTCAGTATTTAAACATCCATCACCCATATCACAAAGGGGTCAAACTTAATAAGATTAATAATAGATAAACATCAAAGGACAAAAAGAACAGAATGACTTTTAACCCAGAGGGAGAATAAGTTACATTGCTTTCTAAGAAATAGAGTAAGTGGAAAATGAACATGAACAGTAACTAACCAAAGCCCTTCATGGCCTTCCTGAGGACTTCTGCATCTTTTAGAGGATCAGCTCCAGGGAAGTCTTGAATGGTCCCTCTGAACCCACGCTACAAAACAAAACAAGTTAGAACTCAAATATATAGTCAGGCTTTCTGCAGGTAAAAATAAGACTTTTTAAAGACCATTTACAGACCAAGAAAATTTAAGGAATAAATTGAAGGGAACACAATACATCAATTTGTTCTCTACAGCTTAACTAGAATAAGCAAATATCTTATATAGACTAATACGGATTAATAAAAGACCAAGAAAAATCAACTTAATTCAAAGGGTAAACAAGTTTTCATACATCATTGACAGATATTTGTTTTATGAACTATCTTCATTTTGCACTTCAAGTAAAATATCTTGATATTAGTATTGGAAAACAACAAAAATACTTAGGAAGATATTCATTCTTTGCAGTGCATGCAACATTGAATACCAGACTTTCTGCTCCAATTTAAGACCTTTTAAGGCCTTAATTTGTGGAAAGACGTTTTAAGACCCTCAGAAACCCTGTATACTGCAATAAATTGCACAAAAAAATACTTAAGAGTTAATTACATTGATAGCTGGAACGGCAGGTGCACCGCCTCCGTAACCTCCTCCGTATGCGGGCATGGACGGGTTGGGTGAGGGTGCTTTGGGATAGCTAGGCATGGACGGAGTGGGTGCTGGGGCATTTGGGAAGCCCGGCATCTGCTGACCCGGGGGTGGCCCACCAGGGTATCCCATTCCCGGACCTTGGGGCATACCTCCTCCTGGCTGAGGGTACATGCCATAGGGCTGGTTAGGGGAGGGGGCTGGTGGGCCCCCAGGTTGGGGGCCAGGATAACCACCAGGCACTTGAGGGAACATGGATGGATTTGGGGTAAATCCACTATTGGCGGCGAACTGATTTGCCTGCGATGGAAACATTTGAGGGGGCGAAAAAAGCATGACAGCGAGCATGACAGTTAGGACAGTAGAGCAGACTTTGCAGGAAATGTAACATATACAGCCATGAAATGACAATACTGAAGGACAAAGAGATGATTAGGGCCAGGACAGGGAGATAAGGAGGACGGTGAACAAGTGTGTATTCATGGAGAGTTTTGTTTAGATAGTGTGGCTTTGCACTAAAACGTTTCTGTTGACTTAAGCTACTCGCATCATATTGCACACGGGTGTCACAGAGACACTGTTCTGTAGCATTGAAAGAGTTTCCACATGCACAAATTTTCCCTTGCTGACCCCTAAATGCATAAGTACTGGGGAGGAGTAATGAAACCAGTCCTTTTAGTCAAAAATATTTCCATGAAAAGTAGTGGTCAACCAATGTGTTTTTTTTTTTAATGACTGACACCAACACCAAAATCACCAGAAAGCAAGCTGGTCAACTGATGATTTTGCCTTCTACTGGAGTTTCTTAAACTTTTGAGCACTTTTATATAGCCGAGGGCAGCATACATTTCAAATTAGAACACAGGAAATGCCCTTTTTGATAAATATATTTGTATCCATTTATTAAGTTTTCCTTGTGAAAAGAGAAATGAGTTCATTTGTATTACATATGCACTTGTAGTGTACTTCAAACCTAAAAAAATGCACTTTGTATTAATATCACATTAAAAGTTTTACTTTAAAGTACAATGTTCTTAACGCTAAAGAATAACAAAGTACTTGATTATAATTTAAACTTTAGCATGTTATTCCATATTACATTTAAGTTCATATATTTTAAATGCACTAAATTGCAACTTTATCATTACAAATGTATAATAATCAAAAAATATATATAAATACATCACATACAAGTTTCAATAGAAATGACATTAAGGTATATTTAAGTTTATAAATAAATAAACCATAAATGCTTGTGAATATATTTGGCAGTACACTTTAACCATATTTCAATTCAAAGACAATGTACTTAAGTCTGCACTTAAGTATATTCTTTTAAATTATATATTATTATTATTTTAAATTATGCATAGTGCATTTCTTTTTCACAAGGATACCTAGGAGAGAAACCTCTTCAAACACATTAATTTGTCCGCGAAAAAAGTATTCCTCATTCCTAATGATATTTCTTATTTATACAGCACTATATAAATAAATCATCACTGTGTTCTTACTGGTGCTTTGAGGTTTTGTCTTAGTACTCCTGTAATATATTTAGCTAATTATACCTAACGTGTATGCTTTTTTTGTACATCATTGAATACTTTGTGTGAAACACTGTCCTCGCTGCAGTAGTTCAATGGAACCACACTTGTTCACATTTCCTCTGATGTGTCAATTTGATTACGGAGCAAACTCTGAAGAAGCCTGTGCATCAGTAGATTGAACAGGGTCAAATTTGTTGGTCAAAGCACATTCTGATGACAGGTCAATTATAAGGGATCAATGTCACGGTCACAAGAGCACAGTTTCGTACAAAGCTGATAAAGGAAGGATTCGATGCGGTTCATGCTGACCGGAATCAAATTACCTGCATCTGTTGAGAATGGAGACCAATGTCATTTCTGATCACGCAATACATCATTTTATTATAGAACTTACCATTGCTGGGAGATTTGATGCGTTGAATCCAGGATTCGGCAAATTATCCAGGCCAATAGGAGCACCGGGAGCACCCCAACCTCCTGCAAATACATGCATTTAATACGAGCAAACACGTAAACAAAAACCTAAAAGCCCCACACTAATTATGACTGAACAATATCAGCGCACTTCACAGTTAAAAGGAAATCAAAACCAACCCTATTTACGTCATTAAAACATGTTCCTGGTCTTATAGTGCACGATTCACTGCTGCATGTTATTCCAAAGAGAAAAATGTAATAGCATGGTCTGCCTGTGAAAATGGCTTTTCTTTTCAGTCTCGGATCCTTTTCAATGCTCTCTTCCAGTCACCTGGTATATAATCTCCATTCTGCTATATAACATATCTTAACCATTCTGGCCTGTTTTTCACAATCCAGACAATTACTGCTGTGCTCTTGTTGACTATCTTGTCTCACATGTCAGATTACAGAAATAAAATGGGCTGTGAGCATCATTTCGTGTTGACTTCAAAACACAGTGTGTATAGGGGAAATCAGGACACATTGTGTATCAAATGACAGGCTAATAATAATCTAGACATCAACTTTTGATCATTGTTCTGTGCAGCATCCCGAGGGCCCTGCATCCTCTTCTATATTAATAAAAAACTTGTTTTGATGTGATAAGACAAAACAGAAATCCAGTGCAGCAGGTTTTGTTATGGTAATAATGCAGGTAACATTGCACATTAATTATTAAGCTCTTTCTGCTGGGTGTTTTTCATCTATTTTGAAGTCTAATAACATGTATATTTGATTAGTTGACATGGAATAGACTGGGAAGTTGACCTGTCATGTGACATGCTGAACTCCACCTAAAACTAGTTTAAACAGCACTAGTTTTTGCAGTTTTGCTTTATTCGGTGGTATGATACTTTTAATAATTATTTTAGCAATTGACTACATCAAGTATTTTAAATTTTATTTGCCAGACCGCAAAACCATGTAAAATGCCATAAATATGAACTAGTGAAAGCATAAATAAATAAACACATACACACACACACACACACACACACACTTCAAAAGTCAGTAACATCTTACTGGGGTCAAGTAAGTCTCTAATGCTCACCAAAACTTCACTTGTTTGATAAAAAAAAACAGTAAAACAATAATATTGTAAAATATGATTAAACTTTTAATAAATTAATTTAATTAAATAAAATATACTGATTTGATGTCCACAAAACATTTCTTATTACAATCATGGTTAAAAACAGTTGTGCTCCTTAATAATTTTGTGGAAATTTTGACATTTTTTCAAGATTCTTTGATTAAGAACAACATTTATTCAAAATATAAATCTTTTGTAACACTGTAAGTGTTTATTGATTTATGCATCCTTGCTGAATAAAATATTCATTACTTTCAAAAAAAAAATCTTACTGACCCCAACTTTAAAATGTGTATATTATTTAATTTCATCATCACACTTGTTTCAACATTAAAACAACATAATCTATTTCTGGGAACAAAACTGCTGTTGAATGAGCATAGGCCATATTCATATAATTTTGTATAAGTGGGATATCTGAGATCTGAACAGGAAAAAAAATTGAACCGTCAGATTGGATATTAGTAGCACTTTTAATTTGATATGCAATGTGTTTGATCATCAAATAATACATTTATGTCCGCTAACGCTTTTAAAGCTAACAATGCATCTAGAAAACAATGTGACATTCACTAAGTAGTACATAGTGAATGAGTGAACGAGTCAGCTTTTTTCATTGCACTACACCAATGTGTGTACAATACCTCTGGTGTTTATGTTCTCTCATGTAAGATCATGATAGACATGAATAGAAGCAAAATTTCCACACTGACAGTATTAGTATGAGAAGATGTCTAAGCATTGTGTTGACACTTATATAACTACAAGCGAAACTGATGTAGATACACTGGATATTTGCTTCCCTGTCAGAACAGATCAGATTTCATTACTAGCAAACTGACAGTATGGACAGACAGTGCTAAAGATCAGATCTGAAAACCAAATCAGATTGGTGAGAAGTGTGAACAAAGCCTTAAGAGTTTTGAACAATTTGATAAATAAACAAAACATAGCAAGGTCAAAAGTGCTAACATGTATATACACACCAAACAAAGCATATTTTGGTTTGGCAAAATAGCTAAAGCAACCAGATTATGGAAAATGTGTGACCAACTAGTCAACAAGTCAATAGTTTCCTTCCAACAGAACATTCATTTGTGTTTATTCAGTAATGTAATCCATGTGACCTCTGGTGCATAAACATACAAAGATCACTAGGCCTCTCAAAAGAAGAGCCTCCAAATGAATGTCTGTCAGTGCGAGACAATGCTAGAAACTAGCTAGCGTTTCTACCTCTATACATTCAGTCACTTACTCATTTTTTTCCACTGGCTCCACCTAAAAATTCCACATTACCGTGTCAACATCACTACTCATCACTGTTCAGTGAAAGCGCCACAAAACAAAGTTGGTTTGTCCACTGAGTTTATGTCTAAAATAAAACCTTCATAACCATTTCAGATACAAACGTCATAGACTACAGTATGATGTAAGGCAGTACAATGCACACATATGGAAATCATCCACCAGATACAGTGGCTCACCTGAAGGCACAGCAGAATACGGCCCTGGCTGGCCAGGATAGGCACCTGGCTGGGGTGGGTAAGCTCCAGGTTGGGGAGGGTATCCACCCGCCTGCGGGGGGTACATCCCAGGCTGAGGGGGGTAACCTCCTGCAGCAGGAGGGTACGTACCTGGTTGGGGTGGATATCCACCGGCCTGAGGAGGATAGCCGGGCTGGGGAGGATAGCCTGGATAGCTCATTGTCGTGCCTGAAATTGAAAAAAAAATATGGGTTGTAATTAACAAGATTGTGCATTAAGTAAGCCTTCACAAGCCTGGATTGTACATCAAAAATGTAAAAAAATGATTATACTCAATATACTATTCTAACTCAATCTTTCCAACTTTTAGATTTAAGATAAAGATTGAAAGCATTGTTGAATGGTGATGTTGGAGTCATGTGAACATGGTGTATAACTTGTTTATAACTTTAGCCTTTACTCCTAGGCTTTATAAATGTTGTGTTAATTTGTGAAGATTATCTTGATGAACAAGATGTGCAAGCATCATAAACTTTTGTTGGTCACAGAGCTTATTTTCTGCAATCATCCAAAATCCAATTCTGGGTGGGCCTATAAAAATACGTAGTACTCTATTTTGAAGGATACAGTTGATCCATTAGGCCCCTCCATCTTACAGTCTATTTGTTGCTACACCTGCTCTTGTGCTGCTTAAAAAACAATGTCAATGAGCCCTCAGAGAGCAGAGACTGCTGTACATCTAAAAGCATCAAATCCTGTAAATCATGCTGTGTTTTATAATGTAATTAATGCATAAAAAGCGTTTGATAAATCATCACAGATTTGTGTGGATGGTCAATATACTGATATTGCTGGGTTGATTTAGTTTTAATGAAGTCGTTCAGGGGCACATTTTTCAAATAGTTTTGCAAGCATGTTCTATTATAGAAGAGCATCACCCATTTCCTTTCAGTTTAGATTGGGGACAAAAGTCAAAACTGACACCTTGCTGTTGTGTTTAACACCTGACTTGAGATGTTGAGAGTGAGATGATGTTTTACTAAATAATAGGTCAACAAATAAAACAAGACAGCTAAAGTTTCTTTCACTTTCACATACACAAAATTTGCATTTATTTGTGTTTAAAAGAAAAATCTATCTATCTATCTATCTATCTATAGACTAAATCTCTCAGTGTTTTTTTCTGACAGGGAACTCAACTGACTGCATTCTGACTGCTCAGACGTCTCACCCTTTCCTTTGAAATGTATCTAAACATAAACTCTGAATGGAAAGTAGTGGCTATGCTCTCAAAATCAAGCCCTCTTTTTTTTTTTTTTACCAACCATTAACAGCAGTCAGTGTGTCTCACTAAAGAGTTCCCATGTGGTACAAACCATGGAAACACAGTACATAAAACAAATTCAAGACAGCTGCTATAGCAAACTACAGTCATGTTCAGGAAGTAAAACTCCCGTTCCCAGGTTTAAAAAAAAAAAAAGTACACTTCCATGATGTACTTAAAGTGCTCTATTTTCGCGCACAAATTTTGTACTGAATATACTAAAAATGATTCTTTAGTACTGCTTAAGATAAACTTAAGTTCAACTAAGTGTACGCAACTGTGATATTTTGGGACACCATGAATATGAACTAAAATGCGCTTTTAATATACTATCTCTGCATTTAAAAAATGTATTTAGTCACCACTTGTAGTAAACTTGAGCACATGAGCAATTTAAGTACATTATGGAAGTGTAAGTTTTTACACCTGGGTTCAAAATAGATTTTTAGTGATAACACATTAAACTAATGTAAGACTGACCTACCTTGAGCTCTGAGGTTGCTAAACGATGGTATATGCTTTTGTAGACGCCACAAGTAAATGTTTTTTAAACTATGAAATTAAAAATCATTTTCAAAGTACATGTATTTTTATATTTTATTGTCATAACTGGATCTTCCAGTGAAACAAAAGACTTCTATCTGGTGACAAATGCCAGAATTCTCCAATGACTGGTCTGCTTAAACTCTGCCCCTTTTCCTACAAAACCCTCTGATCCCAATCCCTCCAATCAACAACCGATGGATAGATCAGCTGGCGGCCAATATTGAGCTCTATAGTAGGAAGTATCATGCTCTTTTGCCTATGCTAAACTGATTATTGAGGCAGTGAAGAAAGGCAATGTTATCTGCAGTACGGTTAGAAAATATAGGCCTAGTGCTTGAGCACTACATGGAGCACAAATTATATGGATAACATGAGCGACAGGGCTTTTATAATATTTCTTATTGACCCTTGATGCATTGCCTCAGAGTGATGTCCATACTTTGTGAACATACAAATAAAAAGTTATATAATATTTTTTTAGCCTGCGTTCATGCTCTATATGTGGTCATGGAAACTAATACTGATGTATTTGAAAGTAAAATACACTCTGCATGCAGTCTTATCACCTTTACTTAGTGTGGGAGCGGTTTGCCATAGCACCTCACCTGCCATCAAACACATTATAATATGTGTAGAGGGAAGCGGCAATATACACAGACTTTTGGAGATGAACGCTGTTCATAATAAAACGCCACACCTCAACATATGATGCAATCTAAACAGTCAAACTTTCCAAACTTATAGTTCAGGTGGGCCTATATAACAATGCACTGCTCAGGGCAGAAAAAAGGACTTTTGTTTGGCCTAATTTTTAAGAATGTGTGAATGTCCTACATTAGAATGTCAAAACAGCTCTATCCACCAGTCAGTTTCTCAACATGCATTGCCTTCACACTTGAAATCATCACAAACCCACTCTTTTTGACTGTAGAAGTTTTACTTTCTATAAAGCAGGGGTCTTAAATAAAGCCAAGAGTCCAACGAGTCCACCAATTATTAACGTGGAAAAATTAAAGTACTGTATATATATAGAGAGAGAGAGAGAGAGAGAGAGAGCAATTCTATATTATGCAAAACTCTATATTATGCAAATATAAACAGAACTGTACAGTCCACTATTCAGGCTAGTTAACTTTAAATTTGCATAATATAGTGTTTTGTATAAAATAGCTTATAATATAATGTAAAACTATTTACTTAATATAAAAGAACATCTTATACTTCATACTGCATTCATTATATCAACAAATATATCCAAACGTCCATATTATCTCACAAAACAGTAACTAGAATGTAATATATTACTCATTACTAGTTACTCCTTTCAAAAGTAATATTGTTACTTTACTTATTACTTTCTGGCGACAGTAATTAGTTACATTACTTTTTCTTCACGCTCCACAGAAGTTGTAACTGTGTATCTTCCACATAAAATTCTT
>NW_015544334.1:307213-307644 GCF_001515605.1 Sinocyclocheilus anshuiensis | reverse complement strand
ATCCTGCCCTGACAGTCTTGTCTGTCCTGTCTTTGTTTAATGTGTCTTTGTTTATTTTGTGCCTGAGCACATGGCTGTGTCTTTGTTTGTGTTGGCCATGTGCTCCTCTTGTCCTGCCTCCTCATTTTCAATCACCACGCCCCCTTGTTTAGTCCTTGTTTGTCCAATTGTGTTCACCTGATCCTCGTGTGCTCTGATCCCTTTATATTGTGCTCATTTCCCTCTAGTCTTTGCTGGTTTGTTTTGTGTGTGCATTTGTTGTGCTATTGTCTTTAGTCTTGTTAGAGTGTACTTTTCAGTATATTGCATTCAGTCTAGTTTCCCTCTTGTTAGTTCTAGTTTTTTGTTCCTGTGTTTAGTCTATAGTCTAGTTACAGTTCTAGTGGTTTAATTCTTTTTAGTTCCTGAACCTTTTGATTTTTTCCTTTTTT
>NW_015544334.1:300399-307141 GCF_001515605.1 Sinocyclocheilus anshuiensis | reverse complement strand
CTGCCCTGACAGTCTTGTCTGTCCTGTCTTTGTTTAATGTGTCTTTGTTTATTTTGTGCCTGAGCACATGGCTGTGTCTTTGTTTGTGTTGGCCATGTGCTCCTCTTGTCCTGCCTCCTCATTTTCAATCACCACGCCCCCTTGTTTAGTCCTTGTTTGTCCAATTGTGCTCACCTGATCCTCGTGTGCTCTGATCCCTTTATATTGTGCTCATTTCCCTCTAGTCTTTGCTGGTTCGTTTTGTGTGTGCATTTGCCGTGCTATTGTCTTTAGTCTTGTTAGAGCGTACTTTTCAGTATATTGCATTCAGTCTAGTTTCCCTCTTGTTAGTTCTAGTTTTTTGTTCCTGTGTTTAGTCTATAGTCTAGTTTCAGTTCTAGTGGTTTAATTCTTTTATTTTATTTCCTGAACCTTTTGATTTTTTCTCATTTTCAATCACCACGCCCCCTTGTTTAGTCCTTGTTTGTCCAATTGTGTTCACCTGATCCTCGTGTGCTCTGATCCCTTTATATTGTGCTCATTTCCCTCTAGTCTTTGCTGGTTCGCTTTGTGTGTGCATTCGCCGTGCTATTGTCTTTAGTCTTGTTAGAGCTTACTATTTAGTATATTGCATCCAGTCTAGTTTCCCTCTTGTTAGTTCTAGTTTTTTGTTCCTGTGTTTAGTCTATAGTCTAGTTACAGTCCTAGTGGTTTAATTATTTTATTTTAGTTCCTGAACCTTTTGATTTATTCCTTTTTTTTGTAATTTTCTTTCTAGTTTTCAGCAAGGTAGCTGTCTTGTTTTTATTTATATTTTGTTTGTAGTTAGTAATTTTTTTTCCCCCTAGCTTTTTCCTATTGTTATCCTTTTGTTTTCAGAAGTTCCAGTTTTTTTTATTTCTAGTACTTATTTTATTTGTTTTTCCTTTCAGTTTTATTTCCCTATAGTCATAGTTTTGCAAGTTTCTACGTTTGATCTGTCTATCTCTTGTCTCTCCTGTTGTCTTGTCTTTGAGTGTCTGTCGAGTTGGTTCCTGCCCTGCTTCCTGAGTCCTCCCTGGTCGATGTGAAGAGTCTTCTGACCTGTCAGGTATTTTTGTGCTTCATGTGTTACCATCTTCTAGGCCTAGCCTGTGGTTCCTTGAGGAGCTACCTAGTCTCCTTTTGCCTCGGAGTCAGGAGCTACCCCATCCCCGACCTGCCTGTTCTCCTGATGTGTGCTCTGGCCCAGTGAATGAGCTGTTGAGGGATGATTGTGTTGAATGCTGAACTGAAGTCTATGAACAGCATTCTGACGTATGAGGGATACGTTGCCGATCAGAGGGATGTAATGCCAGAGTAAAGTAAAGCCACACAACTTTGTGTGTGCTCCATGCTCAAGTGTGACAAAATTAAATAAAAAAAGTTTTTTCGTAAATACCATGCTTTTCCAGTGGTGGGTCAAAATGACCTGCGAGGGACACTTTTGATACTTTTTTTATCGCACCCACTTAAACTGCTCGAATTCACTTGAATTTTTTTTCATGTATTCCCGGTTCCCTAACCCTAACCCTAACGATCAACGCTCGATTTTTAAAAAATCTTTAAAAATGAGTTTTGGGTCAAAATGACCCGAGAGACGGATGAGGGTTAAGTCACCCCCGTCTGAAATCTTTAAGTATTATTTGGTACAAAAAATAAGGATAAAAAATCTGGAATTTTGTTGTATTTAGTTGATAATTATTTATTATAATATTTTGTACTCCTTGATAAGGGTGTTTTGTGTTTATGAGTATATTATACACACATACATACTTCTCTATCTATTTTTAATTTTGTGTCTAAGCACCTGTAATATGTTGAGTGCAATTTTAATGCCATCTTGTTGTAATACTTTTGGTTTTGTTAATTTTATAAAAGTTAATTTTATAGATAGCCAATGCTTCTGAACGTTGTTCCTAATTGATAAAACTTACATTTCTGATGTTTGATATTAATTTATTGTAATTTGATGGTCTGATGGTCTTGATCAGCACTAACAATAACACTTTATTTCACAGCCATCCTTTTTTAAAACTTTTTTTAGTATAGTAATTCTTGTTTTAATTACATCAAGAAGAAAGGTGCCTAACCTGAACGGATCACAGAATATGGCATCCCAGACTTTGACCTTATTGCACCATTTATCAACAGAATGATTAAGCCAAGTTATTAGAGGCTGAGAACTGTTTTTCAATATGAGCCCAGCATTTCTTTGACTATGTGCCATTGTTATTTCATCACAATAGCACATCAATTCACTTTTAGAGCCTGTGATGTAAGACTGATTACACTCTTGGTTTAACTCAGACTAAAAATACTTTCACGATGTTATACTTCCTACATAAATCCTATGGTGTTGATTAATTAGTTCAAATAATTACCAAAATTTGACAGACCACATCCTTTTCAGGCCTATTCTAAATATCCAACCATTGCTACATCCTCTGCAAGGAGATTGCATGATAATTATATTGAGGAAATGTTCTGTAGAAGAAAATGTGTACTTCCTCAAGTAATCACAGCAGTGATCTGATATCTAAGAAAAGGCTATATTTTTTTAAACTGTGGAAATAGTGGATTTTTTTAGCTCCTATAGCTAAATAGCATGTTTACAAGACACAAAAATGTAATATATTTCATACTGAATATACAAAAAAGTCTGTTCAAAGTGTATTAAACATTTACATTACATTTACATATTATAAGTACAACTATGTGACCCTGGACCACAAAACCAGTCTTAAGTCGCTGGAGTATATTTGTAGCAATAGCCAAAAATACACTGTATGGGTCAAAATGATGCCAAAAATCATTAGGATATTAAGTAAAGATCATGTTCCATAAAGATATTTTGTCAATTTCCTACTGTAAATATAATAAAACTTAATTTTTGATTAGTAATATGCATTGCTAAGAACTTAATTTGGACAACTTTAAAGGCGATTTTCTCAATATTTAGATTTTTTTGCACCCTCAGATTCCAGATTTTCAAATAGTTGTATCTCGGCCAAATATAGTCATATCCTAACAAACCATACATCAAAGCTTATTTATTCAGATTTCAGGTGATGTATAAATCTCAATTTCGAAAAATGGACCCTTATGACTGGTTTTGTGGTCCAGGGTCACATATATCACATAAAATACATGAATTTAAATGAAATGTGACTGTTAAGTTTAAAAATCAGACTAAAATTACAAAACAATTCTAAGGTTTATCACTAGATTCTGATATTCGTGGAATAACACGGGCCCCTACGGATAAGACGGGGACAGCAGTGGTGTTCCTTGCTGACTGGTGAGCCAAGTAAACACCAAAAGTCACCTAAAAGGAAAGAGCAGAGGAGAAGACAAAAGTTATGTTTTATAATTCATATATTGGAAATGTCATTTCTGTCTTCTTGATGTGACTGTTAAGTTTAAAAATCAGACTAAAATTACAAAACAATTCTAAGGTTTATCACTAGATTCTGATATTCGTGGAATAACACGGGCCCCTACGGATAAGACGGGGACAGCAGTGGTGTTCCTTGCTGACTGGTGAGCCAAGTAAACACCAAAAGTCACCTAAAAGGAAAGAGCAGAGGAGAAGAGAAAAGTTATGTGTTTTATAATTCATATATTGGAAATGTCATTTCTGTCTTCTTGTAAAAGCAATCAAAGGAAGAAAACACGAATAAGGAGTTCTGTTTTTACAGACCTTTCCACTTCTGCATTCAGACAGAGACCGAAGGGGTTCCTGGGTTCTAGTGGCTGATTTTTGATCAACTCCAATCATCTGACAGCGGCCACATCTCCCAATCACCTTAAACAAAACATCAAGAAAAGACCTGCACATCTGGTTCAATTCCAGCTGATTATGATGTGCCAGCTGTTTCCTCTAACCTGAAATGGTGTGTCTCCTACTGTCAAGTGAGACCAGTCGTCTTCTGCAAACGCCTCCTGTCCTGAGATGACCAGATTTGCCCTGAATCGCTGAATGAGCTGCTCCATGTCATGCCATGTTCCCTCATTCTCACTATCGTGTCTTAAACATGCCAAATATAACAACAACATTACAAAATAACGAAGTACTTTATGTACGCAGAGTACTGGCTGAAAGAATTTTAAAAAGACAATTTAAAAGTCATCTAATGTGCATCTAATATAATCACATTTGGGTATCCTACTAAATAAACAGCACTTTCTTGAAGAAGAAGGTAGTGTATTGTTCATTTGTAGCTGGCATGACTATACCTGTTGGCAATGTGTTCTTGCAGAAAAGACACGCTGGCTCTGTTAATAAGCAGAAACTGAGCCTCATTCACCAGAGAGAGAGCAGTGGGACCAAAATTCTCCGCTGGACAGGAAGACATCATTAAGGTAAATTGCTTCTCATTATAGGGACGTATAGAAAGAAATGAAATAACTGACATACAGAGCAAGAGCAGAGCTATATAATGAATGTGGATAGCACAGCTATGATCATTTGGTCTCAAAAGAATGTTATTAAAGTTTATTTTAACATTGTCTATTCATAATACAGTGAAACTAATATGAATCAAAGCATTAACAATGCTTATATTCATTTAAAATATTACATATAAACTACAATATAAACATTTAAAACAAACAATTAATCCAAATACAAATGCTGTATTTGACCTTTTTCGCTTCCAAATTTCATATCACGCAGGAATTCAGGTCTCTGCCTTATAAGACGACAAGGTTTTCCCAGAAACTCAGAAAGCCAGGTTGAAACTTCCTTCCCACAATCCACTGTCTGTACCCTACACCAAAGACAGATTCTTATGAAGCCATAACAATATTCATATTAAGCCACAAAACCATTGAAGATAAGGTTCAACACATAAAAGTGTTTATAAATGTTAAGCTCACCAAATGTATTGCATATTGCAATGATATAATATATATATATATATATATATTTATACAACAGTTCGTTCTGGTTCTCAAATCTGATTGTTTGAGAACCGTGAGATATTGTACTGGTATCGCTACAGGAACGCCCTTTCACAATTTTGTATCACTTCGCTTGTTCTAGCCGGGTCTATGTTTTTTAAAAATTATTCATTGAGCTAATCGTAGAGTACGTTAGTTAATATAAGAAGAAACGTCTAGGTTCGCGGTCTCTCTCTCTCATATTCAGATGCACATCTTGCCGCATTGTTTCTCTCTTATAACCTCATTATTTCTCATGCTGATATAAAGCCGGTATCGCTCGAGTACTCGAGTGATATTGCACATATATATCTATATATTTATTATTGGTGGGCTTGTGTTTTATCTTCATACCTGTCACCGCAAACTTTGCTCTGGGATGTTCTTAGATCTGAATTCGCTAGACTGGTCTCCAAGGGAACAGTGACTGGCTCCATGCCTGAGACAGGAAAGAATACATTATTTTAGCTTATTATTGGAGAGAATACATTATTTTAGCTTATCATTGAATACATTAGAATACATTACTAAAGAATAAATATCATTAAAAATCTGAACTTTAACCACATAATGACAGACATGAACAAAAACAAAGCTCAGTTTTTTGAGCATTACTCTTGTAAAATAATAATGTGGTTTGTTTTATAGTGTCTTTTTCCACATAAAAAAGGTACCATGGTTTCATCTTATATAATCACTGCACCACAGCACCACTTAAAAGGGCTCTGTCTACTAAAAATTTTGGCTATTAAAAGTTTACATAAATCACCGTATCTCATGAGATCGCTGTTTTTAAAAAGCTGTAGTGATGTGCATTGAAGCGCTCTGACCTGAGACCTGCAGCTGCAGTGTGTTAGAGGCCAGACAGATGATAGGACGGATGAGACACAGCTTTGGCTCTCTTTTCTGGCTCAGACAAACTCCATTCTCATTCACAACCATCCACAAACGGTCATACAACAAGCCCTGGGGTCCCAGTGGCCACTCTGTCACCTGTTAGGTCAATCACAACAACAGAGCACTTGCCATGAAAACTGATATCATTACATCAACCTGCTTTCATTGTCAACACAGAAGGATAACAAAACAGCTTTCTCTACCTCAACTGATGCGCATGATTTGACAGGATAGATGAAGAGATTGGTTAGTGTATGGCTACTGCCATTGTTCTTTTCTTCTTTTGACACAGTGTCTTCAGATGGTGCTATTCTCTCAGGTGAAGGAGTGATAGTTTGCCCATTCTGATGCCCTAGTTGGCCATTTGGTATTGATGCTAGGTCATAAGATGCTGCTGACTCCATCGGTTCAGCTGATTTGAGCTTGGTTAGTCTCTTTTGGTCCAAAATGAGAGGTTTGTCCACAAAACAGTTCACAACAAACCGAAGAAAGTTCTGACAGTCCTCAAAACTTGACATGTATCCAAAAGACACACGGATGGATCCTGTGGGACGTCCCTCAATCAGATCAATGTTGTCTCCACAGATGTGACCAGCCTTGAAAGGAACCGTTTATTAAAAATTAGTTTAAAAATTCTGTTATTTCTTTCTTTCAATTTCCGTCTGTCTGTCCAATTATCTATCTGTCCTTTTCGTCATCTATCTATCCATCCATCCATCCATCCATCTATCTATCTATCTATCTATCTATCTATCTATCTATCTATCCATCCGTCTGTCTATCCATCTATCTATCTATCTATCTATCCGTCCGTCCGTTCGTCTATCCGTCTTATCTATCTATCTATCTATCTATCTATCTATCTGTCTGTCTGTCTGTCTGTCTGTCTGTCTGTCTGTCTGTC
>NW_015544334.1:291824-300312 GCF_001515605.1 Sinocyclocheilus anshuiensis | reverse complement strand
CATCCATCTATCTATCTATCTATCTATCTATCTATCCATCCATCCATCCATCCATCTATGTCTGGCTGTCTGTCTATTTATATCTATCTATTTATCTGGCTGTCCGTCCATCTGTCTGTCCGTCTTTCTGTCCATCCATCTATACATCTGTCTTTCTAGAAAACATCAAAGTTTGTATTGGCGAAAATCCACTTACATGCAAATTACTCTTCACGTTTTGGTTGCTGATAGCCAGATAATGTTGGCAGGCTCCTGTGTTGCAGAAACAGCCTGTGCGAATATGAATATTGAAGAGACTGGCCATTTTGTCCACCTGTCAAAAACAAAAAAACAAATAGCAATAAGCACAGACATAAAGTAATGAACATTTTCTACTTCTTACATTTTAGACTGTCTTTATTATCTGAACATATTTTATATCTGCAATATTTGCTTATAAATATACTTCTTTTTTACAGGTTATTAAAATGAATTTGAGGAGAAAATGTCAATTCCTGACTGACCTGAGAATACCCTACTGTTCGTCCATGACAGTCCAGCAGGTTAAAGTTGAGGATTGCACCCTGTTCGGCAATATTCTGAAAGTCATTATCACAGTGGATCTGTGCCACAGGTTTTCCATTGCTATGACGCAGACACGAGAGGACAATGTAGGTGTAGCGAGCTAATCCAAATGTGTGAAGCTGAATGTTCAGCATACTGCCTGAAAACCAAAAACATCCACTTTTAATGCAAGTCATAATAATGTGAATCATAACCATGTTCAAGGTGTAAACCAAAAACTTCTGAACCTGTAAGTTTTTGAAGTGTTTCAAAGCCATGATGGAGAGAAATTATGTCAAGGAAGGAGATTGTGCCATCCTCAAACCTGATAAAGTTGTGGAAAAAGCAATTATGCATTAAACATATTATGACAGGTAGCCTCAACTATGCTGTTGCCAACAATTAAAGGTCAAATTCTTCCTGTAACATCCTACCTACTGACTACATTTGGCTTTGGTACAAAATAGTTCTCTGCCACAAGATACGCCGCTGCTGTCCCTCCTCCAAAGTAAGTTTTTCTCAAGACCTCAGCAGCCTCATTCCTCACTAGCAAGGCTCCGAGTCCAGTCGGGAAGCCGAACATTTTGTAGAAAGATATTGGCACAAAATCAGCGGGATATTGGCTTAGATCCAGAGGTGAGCAGCTTACAAAACAGGCAGCATCAAGGAGAACAAACCATCGACCGCGGTGCTCGCATGCTGGATAGAGCTGCTGAGACTGAATTCCCTTCACATAGCTCAGAGGATACTTTCTGCCTGAGAAGTTGCTCTGGGCAGGATAACAGAAAAGATGAGGTGCAGAGCTCTCCTCTCCATTTGTCTGTGTCGGGGGTTTTCTCGCTCTTCTCTCTACTTCGTGAGGTAGAACAGAAACTGTGCCAACTCCCTGGAGTGCGGTCACACCGCGAATGCCCACCGCAGAGGTGTGGTTGTCAGTGAGATAGCAGAACTGACTTCCTGGCCCCTCATTTGATGCAGCCTTCCAGGGGAAAGTGTCAGCCACTAATTTCAGTGCTGCAGTACATCCTGATGTGAAAATCACTGAGTACTCTTCAGGACATGTATTAAAATGTTCCAGTATCCTGCAGGGATTCAAAACAAAGAGCTATCTTATCTTGCCTTATCTTCTCTTATCTTCAACTATATATCATAACATACCCGTATCTTATCATCAGATCTTGAAGAAAATCTTATTATACTACTTATAACACTGCTTAAAATATTACTAATGCTGAATTCTCAATTCAAGCTTTCTCTGTAAGTGTTTCAAATCTTTTTGTTCCCTCTGTTTATGTTTTGCTTCTCTCTTGCAATGTTATTTTAGTATTATTTATGTACTATTACACAATTTATTCATATTTTAAATTAGCTTTTATTTTTATATTTTCAGTTTTCATTAAAATTTGTTTACATTTTTAGCAGTTTTGCTTGTCATTTTTGTTTTTATTTGTTTTTTTTTTTAAATATTTTTATTTTGCTTTAATTTATTTTTTATTTTAGTTTTAATTTGAACAATTTCTTAATTTTAGTAGGCTACTTTAATTAGTTCTAACTTAATTGGTTTAGAATTTTTGTTAAAGTTTTTAAAGTTTAACTGTTCATCAAATGTTTTTTCATTTTAATGACCAAAAACTATTTTATTAGGTTTAATTTGTGTGTGTGTGAGCGTGTTTCCTATTTCTGTTATAACTGTATATAACTACTGTATATAATTTTAATAAATATTTCTATGCTATGACTCATTGAAAATTCAGATGGTGTGTGTGTGTGTGTGTGTGTGTGTGTGTGTGTGTGTGTGTATATATATATATATATATATATACCGTGTGTGCCTTTCCTATTTCTGTTATAATTGTATACTATACAATTGATACCGTGTGTGCCTTTCCTATTTCTGTTATAATTGTATACTATATAATTGTAATAAATATTTCTATGCTATGACTCACTGAAAATTCAGATGGTGCAAAAGTGCTTACCTGTATCTGACACTTTCCACAGTGTCATGTGTCAGTCTACTGCTGGGATTATGACTGTGAGGATTGCCTGACAAAGAAAAGGATGTTATGATCTAAAGCAAATTATGATATTGATATTATTAAGTTGTGCATTCAACAATGCATATGAAGGAACTCACCATAAACATTCCTAGATATATCATCATAAAATCCTTTAATCTGAGATTCAGGAAATAGCGTTGTCCCTGCATGATCAAGGTATGTAACACCTTAAAAAGAGAACGAGGAACCTATTAGCGTCTACTACTCAGCCTCTGTATGTAATTCATATTGAGATCAACAGAGGGCGCTGCATTAATTCTAACCAAATGACAATAACTAAAGCGAAAGTAAACATTGCAGCATTACAGGCCCACACTCTCAACCGCTGGAGAAGTTAGAAGGCTGTTTTTTGTCTGTCTAATACAAAATCGGTTATTTATTAAACAAACAAATATTCGTATGTTGTTAAAGCGTGAGAGTAAGTAGCAGCACCACATGCAGATTTTGACACGTTACTGAACGTGAAGGAGGCTAAGGACCTTCTTTTACCTTTAATCCGTTTAAATTCCCGATCGATCAGATCTTGTTGATCAACGCCGTAACCATAATAGTGCCAGAAACCCTTAAAACTCTCAAAAGTGCATAAGTCCTGAAACTCCAGTGAAGACTGTGTCTCCATATCTGTAGAGACAGACAGACACAAGAGCTCCCTCTTTCGCGAATTTATGTAACGCTTACCATGTCCAATTGATAGAACCGAGACCAAAGTCCAACAGCAGTGTGACTGTTGATCTGTCTGCAGGACAAATATAGTAGAGTTTCATTAAAACCTCAAGACGTTTCTGAAGCATGTCTGGTGGACTCGCATGCAGAGGGAAGTTAGCAACCTTAACAAAAGTATAAAAACTGTAACTGATCACCTATCATTATCTTGAAGTGGATTCATTATTTTACTTCTTTATTAGTTCATCAAAGAATCCTGAAAAAAAATGCAGCACAGCTGTTTTCAACATTGGAAATAAAAAGAAATGATTCTTGAGCAGCAAATCAGCATATTAGAATTAGATTTCTGAAGGATCACGTGACACTGAAGACTGGAGTAATGATGCTGCAAATTCAGCTTTACATCACAGGAATAAATTACATTTTGTAATAGATTAAAAAAGAAAACAGTTGAAAACTCGCTTGGTGTTAACAACCACACACATGAAATTCGTTTTTAAAAAATACCACAGTATTACCAGTGTCACCATGATAAATCTCACTAACTTTTGTAACATATTTTTGTGTGCTTTCTTAAGGTTAACCTCACACCGCTATGACTGGTATGTACAAAAATAAAATTCAGGTCACAATAGTTTTGATAATGTAGCCTCTCAGAAGGAGACCTGTGGGACGTTATATTGGAGAGTGTCTGCAACTAAGAACAGATACTGAGAAAAATATATTACTAAGACACAAGGGCATATCACAGGGGGTTTTATAGTATGAAAATAGATAAACAGTCACACTCAATTCACTTTATGTTGTATTAAAACAACAGTTCTATTCAGGCACGTGCACAGGTAGGGCTCAACCTGTGCAGAGCACATGCCCTTTTTGCCCTTACACTCCGAAGTGCCCTTTTTTTGGTGATGGTGTTTTTTTTGTTCCTTCAATAAATCAATGATATTGGTCACCCTACATCTGTCTGTCTGCTTTACAAATATTTAGCTAATGAAAGGTATTAAAAAGAGCTTGTGACTAAATCTTGTTGGATCCACTCAAACTGTCAGTAAACCTCATAACTCCACCCTGAAGTTCCACAGCAGCTGAACTAGGTCTGCAAGGGTATCTACGGCTGCCTTAGGTTGATGATAAAGCAGGTGAATCCAGGAAATTAATTTTGAGCCAAATCCAAATTTATCTAATACAGCAAATAAATACTTCCATTCGACTCTATCAAATGCTTTCTCTGCGTCTAGAGAAATAATCACTTCAGGATTACCAGATGTCTTCTTTTATCGAAGCTCGTTGCTTTGTTAACTCCGTTACCAGCTGGCTCATAGAGATACCATCGTTATCTGCAGGGATTTCTTCAGATTTCCCTGCGCTAGCCATGGTAGCTAATTTGCTAGCTATGCTGGTTCTCGTTGTTGGCGGGTGATTTACTACTGATTTGTTCTTGCTCATCTTGCTATATCAATACGATTGCACTAAGCACTGTTTTAACACTTATAAAAAATGTTTTAGATCACTTAAATGGCCATATTAAAGCACTTATTGTCAGAAACTATCGGGAGCTCTGCGAACACGCGTCTTCACCTCACTTTGCCAAACCGGAAGCCTCCTTCATCATCTTTTCTTATGACAAGGTACCTGTAGCAGTCTGGGTCTGAAAGGATGGGTGTGATATGATGAAATGAGGCTGCATTTATGCAATCGAAAATACAGTAAAAACTGTAATATTGTGAAATATTATTACCATTTAAAAGAACTGTTTTCTGTTTGAATATATTTTAAAATGTAATTTACTCCTGTGATGAAAAAGCTGAATGTTCAGCATCATTACTCCAGTCTTCAGTGTCACATGATCCTTCGGAAATCATTCTAAATGATGATTTGCTGCTTAACAAACAAATTCCTTATTATTATCAATGTTGAAAACAGTTGTGCTGCTTAATATTTTTGGAAACCATGACACAATTAGTGCTGTCAAACGATTAATCGCGATTAATCGCATCCCAAATAAAAGTTTTTGTTAACATAATATATGTATAATATACATAATATACATAATACACACACACACACAGTATATATTTTGAAAATATTTACATGCATTTATATGCATATATTTAAATCATATAATTTACATTATATAAAATATATTTAATATATAAACATAATCTCCAGTTTACCATGCAATCATTTAAGATTAACTGAGATTTTGTCTGGTTTGTGTGTTTCTAGGAAGTTGGAAGTATCATTGGGAAGGTAAACAATCCAGTATTATCCTGATAATTGCATTATTGAATTAAGCATAACTTTGAGTCTTTATTCTTTGGAGTTCCTAAGCACTTCTTACTGTGTTTAAATATGGCTTACAAACTAATTGTAATATACACATTCTGATATAATTATGATTTTTCTCTTGCTTTGTTTTAGAAAGGAGAGACTGTCAAAAAAATTAGAGTGGAAGTAAGTGCTACATTGATCTTGATCAAATAGGACTAATCATTGCATATATTATTATTGCATATATAGTCATTTTAATTTATTTATAAATATCAAAACATCATTTTATATTTCACATAGTAAGGTTTTTAACACATTTTTTCTTATTAACACGTTATTAATGCTGACTAGCTGTGTAAAGATTTAAAGAACTCATCTGGGTGGCCACATGTCAGGTATATCAAAAATTAGACCGCAGAAAACCGTCTGGAATCATTTTCAGTTTCAGAGCAAAATCATCTTATTATCTTCACGATCAGTTCACTGGTATTTCACTGCCAGAGGGTGCAAATGTCAGCCTAAAGGCAAGACTGATCAATTAAATGTAATGCAGCACAAAAACTCTGCTTTTCTCTGTGGATTCAGAGTGGAGCCCGGATTAATATATCTGACGGTTCCAGTCCAGAGCGCATTGTCACCATTACCGGACAGTCCGAGGTCATCTTCAAAGCCTTCGCCATGATCGCAGAGAAATTTGAGGAGGTGGGTAGTACACTGTAAAAATATTAATGTGGATTTACACTAGGGATTTACTATTTGCCATACTTTCACATTGTACAGCAGTAATTGTGCAATTTATTACAGTTACATTATTACTGAATACAGTGAAATCACAGTGAATAGGAGCAGGAAAAGGCTGATCACAGTTCAGTCACAATTGTCTGTGTCTGCATTACAGTGATCTTTTATATTTAGACATGAACTGTAATAGTGTGGCATCCACAGTAATATGCCTGCATCGCATGCATAAATTATGTGGTTGCATTTTTTTTTACTGTTTGATGGTTTATTATTATTTAGCTACTTGTTCATATTAATTATGTTTATTTTTGAGACTATATTTGATAATTATCAGAGTTAATGGGTTTTATATGCCCGAGAGATCATACTAAATTTTGTAATATTTGTAATGGACAACAACCACTTACCTCACCACAATATTGCTAATCCCTCCTCCCTTAATTGTTCATTCAATTAATATATTTCTATAACTTACAATGTTAATATGTACAGCGAAGTTTGAGTAATGAGTCAATCACTTGCTTTATTTTATTCATGTTGCACAGTGAAACCAATTATGTTCTGTAACACCATTATGGCTTTTAGTTAAATTAATTAAAAGCAAATTAGGTCCCAGCCAAAGGAAACACTGATGGTGACTTAACTATTGAAAACTATTAACACTTTATTTTTTATTATTTTTGTTGAGATATATATATATATATATGGGCTGTCAGTTTAATAATAATTAATTATTTAGTTAATTTAATTAATTAGTTATGAAAAAATAACCCGATTAAAATATTTTAACGCACTGGCCCCACCCCCAGATCTGTACGACATCTTACATTTCATACAGTTGACTGCTGACAAATATGATCCAGGGCAACAACTCCATAAATGCAGTTATGCCCTAAAATTCAAGATATTGGGGCAAAAAATGCCCCTGTATGAGTTTTTGTCTCATATTTATATCATATGATAAGCAATATCACACCAGCAGCGAGAACAATATCACACGAGTGCTGGTGGTTTTGTCACAAAGAATACGAGTGCAAATGTGATTTTCAGTTCAGTAAATAAGAAGTTAATATTGTGCAATATTTTAAATTGTTTTTATTTTACATATTTTGCCAACGTAAATATTACCTATAAAGTCAGAGCAGAATGGACCCTTTTCACAAGACTGTGAAGACGCGTTTAACAGTCATCAGCATCATAAATCCTCTAAAGTTTTTCATATTTGTATTTTTTTTTTAAATGTATGTACATATATAACACTATTCTTTGTATTATATTACCTTTGCATCAAATTACAAAAAAACTAGTTAACGCTAATGCTTCTAAATAATGTTTCTAATGCAGCGTCTATGGGAGGGACAGTAAATTTGACAATGTTCTCTCTTCTGACTGCTGTTAACAGTCTCGCTCTGTTTTTTCCCTTTTATTGAAAGTCAGGAAAACACTATCACTCTTCAAGTTAACCCAACTATGACGACTTCCTCTGCTGAGAAACCCGGAAATGTGAAAAAGGTCCATTGTTGTGCGTCTCCGAGCAACACAGCGGTGTTTCGGGTGAATTCCAAACAGAAGTGAGCATCCATATGCCCTACTCCCTTCGAAGGGCAGAGCCCTTTGAAGTGTGTTGTTTTAAGGGTGTAGGGCATTACTGTCTGGTATAAGCATTTGGAACTCCCTTGGCGAAGGGATGACTGACCAAACGTTACCTTGACAACGCAGCGTGTGCGTGCAGCATTCAGCACTCCATCAGTTGTTGCAAATAAATATTTCTTCTCATTATTATTTTATTTAAATATTGTCTCACTGTGTCTTATTTACTATTAAAAATTTTCAAACTAAACATGCTTAAACTACCATCTTAAATCATATTTCATTATATCACTGACAAAAAAATAATTTTGTATCACATTAAAATAAAGACTAATTTAATCAGCCTATCCTACTTACGGCACATGATGATGACGCAGAAGGGCACTTCAAGGAACAGTTGTTTGGTCCCCTACACCCTTCAACCCTTCGAAGCTCTCACTCCGGAGGGTAAACCCTTTGAAGGGATTAGGGCATAGGGATGAGCCTTTCCAAATGGAACGCAGGGATAAAGAGCTGTTTACTTCATTCCTGAATGAATCAGCCGTTTGAATGAATCAACTCATAAAGACATTTAACGCCACCTGCTGGTAGTTTTAGTTTCTTCTTTAGAGTAACAT
>NW_015544334.1:290798-291415 GCF_001515605.1 Sinocyclocheilus anshuiensis | reverse complement strand
GAGGGTAAACCCTTTGAAGGGATTAGGGCATAGGGATGAGCCTTTCCAAATGGAACGCAGGGATAAAGAGCTGTTTACTTCATTCCTGAATGAATCAGCCGTTTGAATGAATCAACTCATAAAGACATTTAACGCCACCTGCTGGTAGTTTTAGTTTCTTCTTTAGAGTAACATTTAATTTATTAAAAAAAAAAAAAAAAAAAACATTAAAGGGACAGTTCACCAAAAAGAAATAAATAAATAAATGTAATCATTTAGGCTACTCACCCTCATGTTGTTTCAAACCTGCATGACTTACTTTCTTTTGCACAACATAAAATATGGTATTTTGAAAACTTTACTTACCAGTGACTTTCATTGCATGAACAAAAAATACTGAGATGTTTCTCAAATTATCTTCTTTTATGTTGCATACTTTATGTTAGGCCGTTGTAGCCTAAACATTTAACACAATAATAGCTTTACATTATCTTTTTTTTGGGTATTTTCACAGCCAAATTTAGTTTGCGATTAATTCGATTAATCAATCACAGCTCCCTGTAATTAATTAGATTAAAATTTTAACAGCCGTAATATATATATATATATATATATATATATATATATATATATATATA
>NW_015544334.1:280933-290751 GCF_001515605.1 Sinocyclocheilus anshuiensis | reverse complement strand
TATTATAATTTTTTTTTAAATTTTATATAACACAGCATTACCTAGTCAGTATTTTATTTCATTTAAAAAAACTGTCAACTTGTATTCCTGCAAGTTTTTCTCCCTTATAAACTTGTTTTTATGAAAAAATGACACTGACTTGACACGAGCTGAATTGAGCTTCTTTCTGATGCATATGCATCTCTTTCAGGATATCCTGGCATCCATGATCAACAGCACCGTGACAAGCAGGCCTCCTGTGACACTGCGCCTCGTCTTCCCCGCCAGTCAGTGTGGTTCACTCATTGGCAAAGGAGGCTCGAAGATCAAAGAGATCAGCGGCCCTGTCTTCCCCGCCAGTCAGTGTGGTTCACTCATTGGCAAAGGAGGCTCGAAGATCAAAGAGATCAGAGAGGTAGATATTCTAGGTGGAAGTTTAATTGTTGGGAAATGCACAGGGTTTGTAATGCAGGTCACAGCGGCTCCCAGATGATGCACGGAATGATCCGTTAAACAATTAGTTTCCGTTGTCTCAGTGGCAGCAAAAACACTTAACATCAGCATGATTGATTGTCCTCATCAAGACAGAACTTTTTATTCCTGAGCACAGGGGCCCGATCGACTCAGGCTTCCACTAAATCCACACGTTATGAGACAGCCCTGAGCTGTAATTTCCTAAACTCTTGAACTCGCTCACTTTTCCTCTAACTTATCTATTCATGGCTTTCGTTGATGGAAAACAAAGCGATTCATCTCAAAAGCGGAACCATTCGTTGTCATTTAGCTGCTGAAATTGACATGAGGACAGTGACTTTTGCTTGAAGGCTTTGTTTTTTATTCGGCTGGTGGATCACATTGAATAAATATAGCTGTCCTCGCCGCTGAGGGCTGTGAGGGGTGAACTGGCTGCTTTTATTCCCAGTTGCTGTGAATGTCTAGGACAGGACGGCCCACCAAGGCCTAAATAGACTAATATTTATATACAGTATCCAAATAGCTTGACCTAAATAACTAGCCAGACGATAACAATGTCAGCATGAGAATAGCTGTAATACAAAAGGGACAGCGTGGCACACTTTTTGCTAGTCGCTTGGAAAGAAATCAGAATTTGTAATCTTACTATCTCCTCAGTGCTCAGATAGGAAACTTTTCAAACTTTATGAAAAATGTTAATTGATAATTAGTGGTTGTATTGCAGTTAATATGCGTAATATAGACACTGGCATTTAAAATGATACTTACCTACGATCATTAGGTAAGCTATCATTAAAGAAATTATTGCACAGCTCTCTGGAACAAGTGAATGTGATTGGTCAATATGGCATCACTGCAAAAACTCCATTTTGGAACCCTTGATTTTAAGAGTGCAGGTAATAATTCTAATTAAAATCAATAATTCATGTCTGCACATTCATTTAACTGGTGAGTAGCTGTGTAATAAGCAGTATAATGTACCATCATTCGCTCATTATTGCAAAATAAACCCAGGCAGACAGGGTGATCAGGAATGCGGATGTGAAGTGACCTTATCCTTTTAAATGTCACTACTGAAAGAAATATGAATGTCATCTGTGGCTTTTCTAATCAGCCTGTCCAGCGTGTGTTGACTAAAAGCATTGCTGTATGACAGAGCACAGGTGCCCAGGTCCAGGTGGCAGGAGACCTACTGCCTGACTCGACTGAGAGAGCCGTGACCATCTCAGGCACCCCTCGTGCCATCACACAATGCGTGAATCACATCTGCACCGTCATGCTGGAGGTTCGTGAGCGTGCAAGTGAGAGCGCGTATGCTTTTTAATTAAAAAACGTATGATTATGCACGATTTCGCTTGTGCTTAAATGTTATTTCAAGTGGGGAATATTTTTCAAGTCTTTTTCACCTTCATACTTCATTTGCATTCACTTTCAGCGCATGGACTACATGTTAAATGTTCCTGTTTGCTTCATTAGTTCCCAGCATCCAACCTTGGATGCCTTTGTTTTGCAGGATTTTCCCTGGCCCGCATTAACACTGGGCTTTGAACAGTAAAATCCAGTGAGGCTTAACAGAGTTCTAGACACATACTGCCTAAACGCCTTCGCTTTTGTCCTGACTGTGCTTGTCTCCCTCATTTAGTCACCACCTAAAGGAGCCACCATTCCGTACCGACCCAAACCCACGGCGGGTGGCAGCCACACAGTGTTGGCGCAACCCCATGCTGCGTCGGTGAGTTCTCCATCTATCTCTTAATGTAGAAACCGAACCATACAATCGAAACAGCCCTTCATGAGCATTAACGATTCCACCCCCCCCCCCCAGATCCAATCAGTAATACAGTCACCAATTGGGCAATTGGACCATGCCAAGTGCTCTTAAACATGCAGATCAGACTTGCTTTGAATCACTAATTTAGATCTGTAGGTGTTTGAATTGGAAAGCTTGTAACTAATCATAAATACAGCTATATATAGCTGGACTAAACAATTCATTCATCAGTATTCCATTCTATTCTATTGTTCTGATCTTATGAAATACATACTCGTAAGGGCATGTAATCAAAGCTTTGACCCTTTAATTTTGATATCTCCTCTTGGTATGCTGTCCAAAGGGCTTCTGTTGCTCATTTGAGTGATCATGACATTTAGTTTGACTAAGGTGAGAAATGCAAAGGCTAGTTGTCTGTATAATGAAAAATCATGTCAGCTACAAGCTCTCTGGAGGATTAAAATGCTAAGAAGTAGTTTAGTTCTGTATTTTTTATTTATTTTTTTGCCATGTTTGATGATAGCATGGGATGTTCATGTGATGCCCCCTCGTGGTTATATTAAGAAGAGCTTGACATATTTCAGTCATAAGGTGGAAACCTGGCACTGGAATTATAACAACATGTTATTGACAAAGTAGTCTCAAGTAGACAGACTTTGATTTGTGGTGTAAAGTCTGGTCCACTTTGCAGCTTATTCTGGTTGAGAGCCACCCGCTTTAACATGAACAAAGCGGCCAAACGCTGTTTGTTTTACGTGTTCTTTAGGGGCGAATTTTGTATGAAATTAATCATAACAACTACTGACTCATCTAAAAAAAACAAATTTGAAATATGGCACAGAAATTTCCCTTAATAAAGGAAAGTGGATGAGCAAATTATTGATTACTTCACACAGCAAAATAGTTTTGCTTGTGGATAACTACATACTACTAAGTATTGCTAACAAGATTTGAAGCCACTAACTTGGCAAATCCTCAAACGTGTTAATATTATCAACTTGTAATATTATCAACTTGTTTTAAATGCTATTTTATTTGATAAAATCCTGCTAACCCCAAATGTTACAATTTGCATTGCATTTAAGCCAACTGTTTTGAGCTTGCGATTTTCATAAAAGCTTTCTAGGTTTTAATGAAATATGCATAGAATGGACTGTGGGTGGTCCATGGGCGTGCCATGTCATCTAATGACCAAGCTGCAAATAAGCGCTTGTTATTTGTTCTAACCTAAACATGTTATCTGTTCCACAGGCATTTACTATTCCAGGACAGTTTGCCATTCCACCCCAAGACGTGAGTGTTAGTCATACTGGCTGATCAGTATCATTCACAGCACACTTCACAACACCACTGCAGTACTCCAGCCACATCCCACCTTTTACCACACACACACACACACACACACACACACACACACACACACACACACACACACACACCTAAGTGCCGATATCCCCAATGTGGTCTCTGCCTATGATCGCTTCTTTAATATTTAGCATCACTAACACTTGTTAGTCCTTGGTTATTTCATATCCCTGGTTAAGACACAAGTAAACACAATTAGTTAACAGAATCATTCAAACGTGAATGCTATAATTACAAAGGTTGCAAGGCAGCACTGTATTGACAGAACCTTAAACATTAGGGTTAAGTTTTTTCAACTCCTATGTAGTAAACTTCTAAAATGAATTCCAGTTCACCATACAGGCAATCTCTGTTAAACCATTCACCATACAGACTCCATTCTGTGGAAGCCAATTTCTGATTCAGCCTCGTGCCTGTGGCCAAATCACAGCCACATAGTCACATTGTGACATATACAGTAATGTTGCAATTGCAAGATTTAAAGTCAATGCGAGATATACAGTGAAGCCGTAGGTATGAAAAACAAAGTCGCAATTGTGATATATAAAGTCAGATATAACCACATTGTGATAAAGTTGCACTTGTGAGATTTAAAGGGTTAGTTCACCCAAAAATGAAAAACCTGTCATTAATTACTCACCCTCTTGTCGTTCCAAACCCGTAAGACCTTTGCTCATCTTTGGAACACAAATTAAGATATTTTTGAGAAATCCGAGAGCTTTTATTTTTGGCATTTTTAACTTTATTATGATAGGCCAGTGTAGGCAAGGCAAGGCAAGGCAAGTTTATTTATATAGCACATTTCATACACAATAGTAATTCAAAGTGCTTTACATAAAAGAAAAGAAAAAAATAATCACAACAATAAAACAAGGAATTTAAAAACTTTGAAAATGATTTAAAAAATTGATTTAAGAGGTTTAAAATGAATTTAAGAAAACGATTATACATAAGATATAGTGCAATCAGTTCGGACATCGCACAGTGCTCATTCAATAAATGCACAGCTAAACAGATGAGTTTTGAGTCTGCATTTAAATGTGACTAATGTTTTAGCACATCTGATCTCTTTTGGATTTGTTTGGGCGTCTGGAGCCGCCCTTAGAGGGGGGGATATGTAATGTGGGGTTTTGTGTTTGGGTTTTGTTTAATGTTCATGTTTTCATGTCTTTTATTTTGTAATTGTTTCATGCTGTTTGTGTCATGCTTCCCTTGCCCTCATGTCTTCATGCTATTGGTTCCTCTGTTCATTGTGTCATGTTCTGAGTGGTTGTCTTAGTCATGTGTCTTGTTTCCCATTGGTTTGTTCATGTCATGTGCCCCTCCTTGTCTGCTATAACTAGCCATCATGTTCCCATTGTGCCCTTGTCGTGTATTTGAAGTTGTAACCCGCTGTCGGTGAGTCTAGTCTGTTTGTGCCTCGTCAGATCTGTTCATGCCTCGTCAAGTCTGTGTATCTTGTTTGGATTATGTTTGGATGTTTGGATCACTGTAAATAAAACTGCACTTGGGTTCTCACTACACTCGCCTTCAGTGGACTGATTCGTTACAGTAGTGCAAAGGCGTGATATGTTGGCACGCTGCCCACAAGGCTACTGCTGACAACAACGCAACTACCACGTGTCTTTGTGCACAATAAGTATTCTCGTAGCTTCAGAAAATTAAGATTGAACACTGATATCACATGGACTATTTTAAGGATGTCCTTACTGCCTTTCTAGGGCTTCAACGTGGTAGTTTCGTTGCGGTCTATGCAGGGTCAGAAAGCTCTCAGATTTCATCAAAAATATCTTAACTTGTGTTTTGAAAATGAACAAAGGTCTTACGGGTTTGAAATGACATGAGGGTGAGAATTTTCATTTTTGGGTGAACTATCCCTTTAAAGTCAGTGCAATATATACAATAAAGTTGCAGGTATAAAATATATAAATGATAGAAGGTTCAGCATTAAAATTATAAGCAAATGTGATGGTGTAATCACAACGTTTGCATACTGTACGGAATTATGATTGGTGTTATTTCTTACATCAATTTGCATGCTGTACATGTAGCGCTGCCTCTGCACTGCAAAGACGGTGTCACGTCGTCTGTCAATTCTCACAGACATCAGGCAGGAAACCCGACGTGTGTCATGCCAACTGCAGATCGGATGATTCATTTCACATACTAAGAACCAAAACACATCTCAAACTTAAATACGAATTTTTCCTGCCTCGCAAGCACTCGAATTCCCCTTTAAGGAAATGCAAATCTAGTTTTTTGATCACCTTGAAGTGGACGGTAAGTCCAAAAGGGGACCTGATAACTAATCTAACTTTGAGACTTGATATGGGTGCTGTTCTGTCTGTAGATGTGAGTGTCCTCTGAAATAATTCCATTTTGATTGGCTAGTTCTAACCTCCCTTCCTGCCCCCGCAGTTGACCAAGCTTCACCAGTTGGCTATGCAGCATATCCCCCTTACCTCCCTTGGGCAGAGCAACCCCACCTTCCCTGGTACGTACCCAGAGCTCCCCAGGGAAGTCTGTCTCTCCCTTTGTCTGTCTCTCTGCTAAGAAAACCTGAAGCCCACTCTCACAGCAGCCCACATTTATCATGACAAACAGAGTCCACACATTGCAAGTGCCAGCCCATAATTATTACCATGGAAATAGGGAGTTGAAGAGCGACAGCCTCTCCACAGACGTTTCCGATAATGTGCGCTATTTGGAAATGCTTTTATGGGTGTTTTTGAATCTCAGGCAGACATGAATTAAACAGGAATTCATTCATGACTCACCCGCATAGCAGCCTTAATGCTTTCGTACATTGTGTAATTTTAATGTGATATTTTTCGACTTATTTGAGCACACTCAGTGGCAGTGTAGCGATGTCAAAAAGTTTTTTTCAGCTGATGAGTTGTGTATTGCTTAACTTCCCATTTCCCTGCATAGGTCTGGAGGCCTCTATTGCAACCAGTTCTCATGAGCTGAGCATACCTAATGATGTAAGTTATATTATATGTCATAATACATTTCACTTAAAATAATACAATTCACTTTTATTAGACACAATGTCTGTTGCAGTTAATGTTAAATTAAATGCTGTTATTGCTGTGTACACTGTCCCCAAAAAGTAAGTCACACTTAAACTATATGAATGTCATTAGATCAAATAAAAGTGAAAATTATTAATAAGCTAAGAATGACAAATTATGCCATATTTTCAAATGCATAATATTGTTCAAAAATATGGTGTCAAAAATATTTTTTTTGATTTTGTAAGCATCTTATGATGTTCACCAAGGCTGCATTTATCTGATACAGAAATACAATAAAACAGTAATATTGTGAAATATTACTACTATTTAAAATAACTGTTTTAATATATTTAAAAATGTAATTTATTCCTGTGATGCAAAGATCAATTTCAGCATCATTACTCCAGTTTTCAGTATCACGTGATCCTTCAGAAATCATTCTGATATGCTGCTCAAGAAACATTTCTTATTATCAGTGTTGAAAAGTGATTTTTTTCCTTGATGAACTGTAAGTTCAAAAGTGCATTTATTTGAAACAGATTTTTTTTTCTAACACTGTAACACTGAAGTCTATACTGTCACTTTTGTCAATTTAATGCATCCTTGCTGAATGCAAGTAATATTTTTTTCTTTCTTCCCAAAAAAAAAAAAGGTAGTGTATTTTTACATTTTATTACCAGAGTTTGGATTTCCATCTAAAATAAGAATGCTGCATCTATATCTATACAAGGATAATAGTCTTGGGAAACATATATGCTTATTATATCTGCAGCTTGTTGATTCTCATGCACAGCTGACAGAAAACAAGATGCATACTGATTCTCAGTTTGAGGCAACTTTTTATTTACGAAGAACCAAAGGTGCAGCAGAAAAACTTCTGCAATGTTTACTTGCTTGTACTCATAGTAACATAAAAAAAGTCTGAGATGTGAATCCTTCCAAAGACCAAATCATCCAACACCAAACAATTATGTATTCATTTGTTTATATTTCACTTTGTTTTCCAATCATTTTAGAATTTTATTTGCCTTGCATTTATTTTATTTTAATTTTATACAATGTTTTTAAACCAATAATTTTAATGTACTGGAATATTTAATTTGAAACCATATTTTTGCTTGCCTTAACTTTGAAATACATGCCAATTGGCTTGAAATTTTGTATGTATTGCAATGACATTCATACAGTTTTGGGTGTATCTTAAATAATTTACGATTTTTTTAATGATTTGCTATCATTACACTGACACAATGTTACTCTGATGATGTATTAAAGTAATCTGTTATTCAGCACCCACTTGTAGAATCTATTTAGTAACATTCAAGGCATGCCATACAGTAGAGAAGAACAACTTACATGTCCTAGAGGTTTACTCTCAGCCTCCTTAGACTTTTAATGTCCAGATGTTGTTTGCCCCTCACCCGTCTGTCTCTCAGCTCATAGGCTGCATCATTGGCAGACAGGGCAGTAAGATCAATGAGATTCGCCAGATGTCTGGTGCCCAGATCAAAATTGCCGGGGCCACAGACGGTTCGGCAGTGCGCCACGTCACCATCACAGGCTCCCCAGCCAACATCAGCGTGGCTCAGTACCTCATCAGTGCAAGGTAAGACCTTTCCCTCTCACATGTTAAAGCATAGTTCAGCCAAAACTGAAATTCTGTCATCATTTACTTACCCTTATGTCATTCCAAACCCATATGCTGTTTTTCTTTGGTGGAAATTAATGGGAGAATTTTTGAAGAATGTTCATGTAGCTCTTTTCCATACAATTCCATACAGTTCGTAGTGATCATGTATGTTAAACTTCAAAAAAGACAAATTATAAAAGCAGCATAAAACTAGCCCATATACACTACAGTACAGTAAAAAAAGAAAGAAAGAAATGAATACTTTTATTCTCCAAAGGACACAATCAAAATTGATAGTGACACTAAAGACATTAACAAAACAAAAATCAATAAATCATGTTATTTTAAACCTTTTCTCAAGAAAAACTTTTTGCAAGAATCCTGCAAAAAAATAATTAATCACAGTTTCCACAAAAATATTCCGAAGCACGAAAATTGATAACAATAAGAAATGTTTCTTGAGAAGTAAATCAGCATATTAGAAAGATTTCTGAAGGATCATGTGACACTTAAGACTGTAGTAATGATGCTGAAAATTTTGCTTTGCATCACAGGAATAAATTACATTTTAAAATATAAAACATATTAAGCTGTAATAATATTTCACGAAATTACTCTTTTTACTGATTGTAATGAAAAAAAAATGCAACAGTGGTGAGCATTATTCACTTCAAAAATATTGAAAAATCTTACCAAGCCCAACCTTTTAAATGGTAGTGTATATTCCAAGTCTTCTCTAGCCATATGACAGCTCTGTGTGAATAATAGATCAAAATCTAAAACATTATAAAATCGTATAGTTTTCAAAACAAATATAGTGGCTAATATCATATAGTGGCAAATATCATTATCGTAAATAGCACGGGTATATTTGTAGCAACAGCTAACAATATATTGTATGGGTCAAAATTATTGATTTTTCTTCTATGCCAATAATCATTAGGATATTAAGTAAAGATTATGTTCCATGAAGATATTTTGTAAATGCCTTACCATAAATATATCAAAACTTAATTTTTGTTTAGTAATATGCATTACTAAGAACTTAATTTGGACAACTTTAAAGGCGATTTTCTCAATATTTAGATTTTTTAGCACCCTCAGATTCCAGATTTTCAAATAGTTGCCAGCCAAATATTGTCCTATCCTAACAAACCATACATCAATGGAAAGCTTATGTATTCAGCTTCAGATGATGTATAAATCTCAATTTCAAAAAATTAACCCTTATGACTGGTTTGTGGTCTAGGGTCATATATGATTAATGATTAAATATATATCAAACCTATATTTGATTTAAGAGTTACAATGAACATTATGTTGTGTATTTGGTGTAATGCAATGTGTTTATATTGGCCAGCTATCCAGTGCGTTGTGATTGGCCGAATACCTCAAGTGTGTGACGGAAATGTTACGCCCCTTACCATACTGTGATGCCGTGTCCCGGCGCGATGAGTCAAACACCATTTGAATCCTCAGTGGCAAATACTTTAAATATAAAAAACTTACTTACAGACTGTAACAACGTTCGTAGGTCAGGAAGAAGGAGGCGGGAACCGGCGAACATTTAAGATTTTAATAA
>NW_015544334.1:274654-277772 GCF_001515605.1 Sinocyclocheilus anshuiensis | reverse complement strand
ATTTGGGTGGCGTTATGCAAATCTTCCCACATCGTGACGTAGACATGTGGGGGTGTGTTAGAACGAGCCGTTTTAGGAGGGCGTGGACAAGTCTTAACTTTTATAAAGAATATCTCTTTGGGTACTTTAGTCTTTGCAACTTTAGGGATCTTATCTATTTATCTATCTATCTATAAATTTGAAATTGCATCATAAGACCCCTTTAATAGTCTTGGAATACAGTGCAAGCTGGGTAAGAGCAGCCAGAACATTCTACAACATTTCTCCTTTTGTGTTTTACAGAAGAAAGAAAGTCACGAGAGCAAGTAAACATGATGACAAAACTTTCATTTTTGGATGAACTATTCCTTTCCCACAATCTGTTTTACGTAATGGTGTAATACTTAGGAATTAGACAGCAGTCATCTCACCCATTTGGCACTCCTTTATTAATTCTCATCCAGGCATGTTAAACCCTTATTATTATTCCTTCTTGTAACACATAACATTCCCTAAATTGATTATTCTTTTCTCTATTTCTCTCACCCCCTCTCTCCTCTTGTGTGCACCGTAACCCCTCTATTAACCCCACACTTGTCCTCACACCCCTCCTTGTTTGCGTGCATCTGAATGTGTGTTTGCAGTTTAGAGATGGCTAAACTGAGCATCCAGGCTGCGTCATCCTCCTCTTCCAGCACACCTATCGACCTCAGCCTGGGCTTCTCCCAGTACACCCCCTCCGTCTCCGCCTCCACCGCCTCTTCCATGGCCGTCCTGGCTGCTCCCCCCTCTGCTATTAACGTCCACTCCCCCTCGTCCGTCCCCTCCATCCCCAGTGCCCACTACGCATTTCCTGTTTCCAGCCTGCTTGGCATGAAAACCGTCCCCCTGCTGGCAGTGCACACAGCCACCTCCGCAGGCCTCCCGGCCGGCTTCACCCCCTACACCGCAAAGTTCCCCACCTCGTCCAGCATCAAAAAATCTGAGCGGCAGAAGTTTGCCCCGTACTGAGCGGCCGTGGTCTTTAAACATCAGTAATGTTGTATTTGTTTATTATTCATTCATGAATATTAAGTAGATTGAATGTGTTTCTCCCCACCCCATATTTTTTATGTTTCTGTGCAATATTTTACAAACAAAGAATAGTGAGAGCATGACAAGATTAATCACTCCTTATATTGTCTTCCATTTTGTGTGGCGTTTCATTCAGAAGTGTTTGAGATATTCATCTCGCACCATATAATTTATCTGACACGGCACCTGTTTTTTTTATTAATTTTTTTTAAAGAAGAGCCAAAAGCCAGCAAGAACTTGATTTATTGGTACTATGCAGCTCACAGCATTTTATATATATATATATATATATATATATATATATATATCTTGGCGTGATCTTTAATGTGCTGATTAGAATGGCTGTCATCATTGTTATTGTATCACAACACAATATACAAAGTCATTTAAAAGAAAGTGTCATGCTCTGCCTCTCATACTGATGTTGTTATTCAGACTTTGACCTACTTTATTAATATAACATTTATATCAGAACGTTTTTTTTTTCGGCAAATACACTTTTTAATTAATACTGCAGAGACACAAGCCACAGCCTAGTCAGAGAGGGTCCTTGCCCTGTAATAAGGGGGCCTGTTAGGTCCTTAATAATATGATGAGGATCCCTCATACTAAAATATATTTAGTAGCTCTATATTATCATGTATTAAAACCTATTTATTAAAAATGATGAAGAAGTTGAAAAAGTATAACATTACATTGTTTCCAAAATTAAATAATTGGCTTTTATAGTGTCACTGTATTACAGCAAAAAATTCTGGAAAATATTTACATTGTATTAGGATCACAGTGAATATTTTTTTTTTTCTCTACCTACTACTCTATTACTGTTAGATGTCTAAACCTGAGAAACATTTTAATTTAAAATTATGTGTATGGTTATTTTCACAATGAATATTGTTACAACAGCAATTAAAAATATTTATTTAAAGCTGCAGTCCGTAAGTTTTGCCTCTTTGTCGCCATCTCTGTTTGAAAACCTGGAATTGCAGATGTGTGCGGAATTATCTAGCTTGCGTGGGTTGTGGATATTTACTGTACTTCGCAATCACAGATTCTAGCCTACGTCTTGGAATATGACCCAAATAAGAATTTTCACCATATATTGCCATCTGCAATGTAACAAGTAACAAGTCTGCCACGTTTGTTCTGACCAACTGAGGAAAAAAGCATTACCATAAATCTTGCTACCAATGGTGATTAAATCTAAAGATCGGTTAGCTCATATCACATCAAACCTTTCAAATTATTATTATTGTTATTTTTTATTCTCAAATGATTAATGATAACAACATCAGCATTGGTGACTATGAGTATAGTGTGTATTAGCGTGTAGATTTCAATTTCTGCTTAGTCTAATCTAGTTGTCATACTCTTCGAATTTCATATTAAGAAATTCTTTTAACCCAAAAAGCAAATTATGCTCCCTTCGAACTGGTTTTCTTTAAAATACAAATCTTTGTAATCCCAGGCTATCTGTAATCAGAAGCACATTTTTAACTGGAATATAATTTAATTTAATTCACATGTGTTTCATAAACACATAACCCTTTATGGATTACAATTCGCCATCAAAATGATACATTTAATTATTCTGGCTGCTGTGAGAAAAGGCTATAAACGATCGGCCACCTGCAGGATCCTCACATGCGATAGCCTAGTAACCGGGACAACTTTATGTTTACAGACGTGATGTAATGATGCAGTGCCATGCTCAAATTTCCCGTGAAAACCTATCCATACCCATGAAAATTGCTTGGATGTTGGTTGAAGTGCTTGAAAGTGCTTGAAAATGCAGTTGCATTGGATCCATAATAATACGCTTTCTTGATGAATAGTTCATTTTTACATAAAATAAGCGTAGCTCCGCTCGACTCTTCGTGTGTGGCTATAGTGTAATCTGCCGGTCTTTATTGACGCGCCCTCTGATGGAACAGAGCAGAAGATAAAAAACGTGCCATTAGGTTGCCGCTTCAGCCAGCATTGGCTTGAAAACGACAAATACAAATTATGGTTAAAACAAGGACGAAATACTTGAGTAGCCTCCTGTAAAGTCTGTTTTTTTTTT
>NW_015544334.1:224014-273140 GCF_001515605.1 Sinocyclocheilus anshuiensis | reverse complement strand
AATATTTATTTAAAGCTGCAGTCCGTAAGTTTTGCCTCTTTGTCGCCATCTCTGTTTGAAAACCTGGAATTGCAGATGTGTGCGGAATTATCTAGCTTGCGTGGGTTGTGGATATTTACTGTACTTCGCAATCACAGATTCTAGCCTACGTCTTGGAATATGACCCAAATAAGAATTTTCACCATATATTGCCATCTGCAATGTAACAAGTAACAAGTCTGCCACGTTTGTTCTGACCAACTGAGGAAAAAAGCATTACCATAAATCTTGCTACCAATGGTGATTAAATCTAAAGATCGGTTAGCTCATATCACATCAAACCTTTCAAATTATTATTATTGTTATTTTTTATTCTCAAATGATTAATGATAACAACATCAGCATTGGTGACTATGAGTATAGTGTGTATTAGCGTGTAGATTTCAATTTCTGCTTAGTCTAATCTAGCTAAAGTAAGGCGATAGTTTTGAACACTGGCTGGTTATGTACTTGCTCAAATATTGATTTTGGGTCATTTTTAACCAAAAAAAGTTACGGACTGCAGCTTTAACATTGGTAATGTTTTTCCTTTTCATAAGTTTGGGGTCAGTAAGAAAAAAAGAAATTAGTACTTTTATTTAGCACAGATGCATTAAAAGTGACAATAAAAAATATTCTATTTCAAATAAATGCTGTTCTTTTGAACTTTCTATTAATCAAAGATTCCTGGAAATAATAATAATAATAATTAGAAATGTTTCTTGAGCACCAAATCAGCTTATTGGAATGATTTCCGTAGGATCATTTGACACAGATGACTGGAGTAGTGATGCTGAAAATTGCAAATCATAGAAATAAATTTTAAATTGCTTTAAAATGTTTTTACATTGTATGTAAAAGCATACATTTATACTGTATTTCTGATCAAATAAATGCAGCCTTGGCAAGCATAAAAAACTTCTTACAAGAAAAAAAAAGTATACTTTTGAATGGTAGTGTATGTGTTTTAAATATTTCTTGTTTTTCTCTCTCTAATTTCCGTGGACCACTAGCACTCGCTTGCAGCCTGTGGGGGTCCCAGGACACCAGCTTGAAAATAGAGCCTACACTTTGTGTTGATGTAAAACAATGTCCAAAATGTTACATAAAAAACTTCTTACAAGAAAAAAAAGTATACTTTTGAATGGTAGTGTATGTGTTTTAAATATTTCTTGTTTTTCTCTCTCTAATTTCCGTGGACCACTAGCACTCGCTTGCAGCCTGTGGGGGTCCCAGGACACCAGCTTGAAAATAGAGCCTACACTTTGTGTTGATGTAAAACAATGTCCAATAAAATGTTATGTTTTTGTTCACTCAGCTAAGCTAACTGATGACACTATGAAACTGTGACACAGCAGACCCATGCTTCTCATGCCCAGCAGGGCTAATTATCAGAAGTAACTGTTTTTAACAATAATTTGATCTGTTCTTCTGTATCTGATTGTGTGTTTTCCTCCTAGGCTGTCCTCAGTGATAGCAAGTCTGAGGCCACTGTAGTGCAACATTTACAGCTCTTATCATTAATCTGTGATTGGATTACCCTAAAGCCAGATAGTGGACTCTTATGGACTCAAGAAATCCTGGCTACATGATGAAAATTGTTTTCTAACTTGAAAACCATGTATTAAACAGATGCGCTGTCACTGTAGTTTTTTAAATGTGTCAAACATTCAGTGTAAGACATTTTTGTGCATTTGTGTTTGTTTTTAGATTGCTTTTTTAAATTCTGCATACAACAAATCAATGTACTTTTGACATTAAATGTAGAATTTAAAAGTCATTCTTTAATTAAACAACAGCTTTTTATTAGTACACACAGACTTTCTAGTTTCATTTTATATCCAAAGGTGATGTCCGGATACTGACATGCATTTATGAACCTTTAATGAAATTAAACATGCCCTATTTCATTGCATTTCAGTGCCTGACCTGTTGTGAATGAAGTTAAAGGGTAAAAGCAAAGAGTTTTCATGGTGCTCCAGATGCATGTCTGCTACCTTGAGTCTTTCAATAATACATGCAGTGCTTAAAACAGGGTTATTTTGGTTAAAGTAAGCTGGTCTCTAAGAACCAGAAAGCACCGGGGAAAGCAGATTTTCCTGCACTGTATGTGATTCACATTTGTCTTGTAGAGAGCTTATTTTGTCCTCCTTATCAACCATTTGTTTCTGATGGATGTTTGCTGTTTTGTAAATGTCATCAGTACGTCACTGGTTTACTGGAGAACAGACACAGTGACAGGCTGAATGCTATTCATCTCAGTCAGACGCAGAACATAACATTCCCATTGGATCTGTGGATACTGCTTGAACAAACAGTGCATCAAAGCCACTAATTTTCATGCATTCAGCATCCACACTCACATAAAACTGCATGTTTTCTCATGACTCCTCTAATAATTTCCTAAGACATACTGGGTCAGCATTTTTTAAAGTGTATGAATGCATTATAACATATGCTTTACCTTTATCGTGGCTGTTTCACGACAGCGTTCTTTCGAGGGTCCTTTGACACATTTTCCTCCCCTAGAAAGAAAGAAAGGCCTCCATGAATATTAATAGTTTGTCTGAACTTTTTATCTTTTAGCAGAAATGTCCACAGAGACATCAGTTGGTTCTAGACAACAAACTTTGTCTGGCAAAAATCGGAATGAACTTTTCGTCACCCTTGTTTTAGAAACTACCTTTTCACAGGTACTGCTGGGACAGGTTTCTCTGCAGGTTGCTCGATCATGCATGTGGCCTGAGCAAACCATTACCACACTGTCACTCACTGCACGTAGAGCCCTTGTCCTGTTCTCCAGGAGCAGAGGCCCCATTCAACTTTAATAAAATTAACTTCTGCTTTTAGAAAAACACTCTCACACTAAGAATTTGACCTTAAACCTGTCTGCTGGAGGATCTGAATCGCATTTGTATGCCAAATACAGGTTCACAGTAAGGCTGGACTGGATCAATTGTTAATGTGCATGGAAATGTAGTGTCAGAAGAGGACCTCCTGTATTCTGTACGGAGGAGGTTGTGGTGCCAGCAGCTTGTGCTCTGTTGTGAAATGTAGTGTTGTGGACATTTATCCCTGCCTCTTTGTTAATGTTGAATTAATGATTTTCCCCTCTCACCCCATCAAAAGATGATGATGGAAATGGCTTCGACCGACCCTGAATAATCAATTATATTAATGCAGGCCTGTGCTGGATATGAAGAGCGTTTCTTTAAAAGGACGTAATCATCTGGCCTCAAGCACCACTGTCGTTCTGTGTGTATGTGTTTACAAAACTGTCCCCAGAAGTTGGTTAAATGTGACAGCGTCCTTTTGAGGACATCTGGGGACATTCTCATTTGGAAAAAAAAAACAATTCATAAATAAAAATGTTATTTCTAAGAATCCTAAGAATATAAAAAAATATTTATTGTAGGGCTTAGGGTTAGTTTGTGGTCCTTATTATTAATGTTATACAAAAAAAACAGAACTCTATAGTATGTTCATTTAGACTAATAAATATGTGTGAGTGTCTGCTTAGCTATAGTTTGGGGATAAAATTATGCACTGAAGTTAGATACGGTTCAAAGGTTTGGGGTCAGTAAAATGTTTTTGAAAGAAGTCTCTTAAAGTCACCAATGCAGCATTTATTTGATCAAAAAATACAGTTAAAACAGAAATTTTGTGAAATAATATTACAGTTTAAAATAACTGATTTCTATTTTAATATATTTTAAAATGTAATTTATTCCTGTGATCTACTCCAGTCTTTTACTCCAGTCTTCAGTGCTACACGATCCTTCAGAAATCATTCTAATATGCTGATTTGCTGCTCAATTTATGGCATCCTTGCTGAATAAAAAAATAGAAATAATCATAATAATAATAATAAAAACTTACTGACCTGAAAATTTTGAATGGTAGTGTAAAACATTTCAGAAATAAAATAACTTCAGTAATTAATGAAAATAATAAATAATTACATTAATATAACATAATAATTAATATCAATAATATAATTAGTTTATTCTAAAAATGTTTTCTTTTATAGGTTAGTCTGCAGTCATTATAATCAGATCTATAAAAAAACAACTTACTGTAAGAAAAAGTCTGTACTGCAAGTCTTACTGTAAGAACTTACTATGTGAATATCAGCTTTAGATCAAAAAGGTTCAAATCTGCTGACACCAACAGGTTTTTGTGAGGATTAGGTTTAAAGCCCAAAGTATACTTCACTTTTTACGCGTACGCGAGGGACCGCATACAATGCGCGTGACGCAAATTGCGTCATCAGAACAGTAAGCGTACTGTACGCGCACCACTATGGAAGGCCGTCAGAGCCAAAAACATGCGAATTTTAACGCGTCTATAACGCATTGTTTATGCGTAGGATACGTGTTGTTTACGCGTGAATAATCGGCATGTAATTTACGCGTAATCAATGCTGAAACAACGCGTAAACAACACGTTCTAGACGCATTAAAATTTGTGCATTTTTGGCTCTACGGCCTTCCATACAACGCGTCTATAACGCATTGTTTATGCGTAGGATACGTGTTGTTTACGCGTGAATAATCGGCATGTAATTTACGCGTAATCAATGCTCAAACAACGCGTAAACAACACGTTCTAGACGCATTAAAATTTGTGCATTTTTGGCTCTACGGCCTTCCATACACCACCCAATTTTTGTAACCGCGTGTACTTTGTACTCTTAAAGGTACAATATGTACGTTTTCATCGCTAGAGGGCGCGTATTCAAAACAAACAAAGAAACAAAGGCGTAGTTTGATGACGCCGTGACTGAGTGTGGAATCATGGGAGTTGTCATCTTCATCCCCACAGCCGACGCAATCCGACGGGACTCAGGCAGAAATCATGTTCATGGATGAGCTAATGTATTAAAGATTTATTAACATCGTAGTATGAAGCAGAGTGAGGCGGAAAGCCGTCGAAGCGAAACGAGGCCGCTGAAGCAATTGCTAATGAGAGACCAGCGTGACACACGGCTCGAAAGCAGCGGAGCTTTTATTATGCCACACTTTAGCGCTTCCGCGCCTTCTGGTCGTGCGTATGTGGGGTAAAGCAGCGCTGTTTTATCATACTAGATACGTTTGAAAGTTCTGTTATAATGCTACTCTGTGCGGTCGTCACCGGCCTATTAAAACGCACAACATATTAAAGCGTCTTTGGTGTTTCCATGTTTTCTACAAAACAAAACCGGAAATCGAGGGGTTATGACGTCATTAGCACAATGACACTATAGACACGGTCCGTGTCACTAGTTAAAATTGCTTATTTCTGTGGATTTAAACATTCTTCGAAACATTTGGGATAATGTAAGTACACAAGTCAGCAAAATATATAACACTGTTCTAGTGGTTTTTGGATATTTTAATAAAAAAAATCTTACATATTGTGCCTTTAAGTGTAGAGTTATGATAAAGGCTTAACAAATATAATCACATACACATAAAAACTCCATAAATGCGTGTGTTCTGATTTCACTATTCATAACTGAAACAATCAACTACATTCAGTACAAATCGTGGCAGAAAAGTTCAATCCTCATGTGCATTTTCATCAGTTTTATACCTGCACATTCAAATGTCTCTTTGTCCTCAGAATCTCGTGATCAAGGCCAACACAGCAATCTGGAAAACAGACACGCTCATCGCACATCTCAAGACGGATCTGAGACTGGATAGGCTCTGTCAAAACAACGTGAACGAATGATTAATCACACAGTGAATTGTGTGAGTCCAGTAAGGGAATGTGCCACCTGGTGGTCAGAAAGGTGACGCGCTGTTTTCATTAAACTCCTCACCATGTGACGTAAGTCTGCCGGTTTATGTTTTTTTGTCACTGATGCTGAAGAGTCCACTCCTTTCTTTCAGTTCCCCGGCAAGAGCTGAGGAAACATTAACAGCCCCGACGTCCTCGTTAGTGGCACCATTAAAACTAAATTTCCTATTTCCTGAGTGCAGTTGTGAGGTGATGTGGAGTGTGCGGAGACTGATGAACGAGCCTCGATATCAACTGTGTGACAACTATCTACACAACACATCAACCACACCTACGGAAAGATGCAGGTATGGACGTCTAGTCTGTTTTGACGCCTCTACATGGCATTGTAAAGTTACAGTTAAACGTTTAAGAAGAGTCCATATACTGTTCTGCATGACCGATGCGCTTAAACGTGTATGAACAGAACTGATATTCACGGGCGCAGAGTTAAGTGTGATATGGATAGACTACTCGCTATGTTTGGTTTCCGTAAAGGCTTTTTCTTTGGGTTACGTTACGTTGATTAACTTATGTGGGTGATGGGAATATTAAGGATAATAGCTTCTATTACAGCGCAGACAGTGGTTTTGCATCTGCTTTGTGTCGCATCATTATCTACGCCTCTTTTTCTCCTTCTCAGCTTCAACTCCAAATGATTGCCTCAGTTATTAAAGTGATTTTGCACCTGAGATGTCACACTTTCTATGGTTAAATGTGAGGCTGAAGATGTGATTTTCGAGTGGATGTGAATGATGCTATGAAGAGCACATGTGCATTGCATCAACAGGCTCCACAGCCCACAGGGACTGGAGTTGGGATAGCTGCATGCATGGTTGTTTATGCTTAAATGCGAGTTTAGATTAACAGTTAATGATGTAATTTTCGTCTGAAATTGAGTGTTCACATTTCATGAGTTTTCCGAAGTTAGGTTTTGGTGATTTTTTTCCTCAGGCTTCGCGATCGCTCTGAACGGATTTCTCTCGCTACTGGTGAGTGAGAAACCCGGAGTGGATTGAAGCTGGAGCCGACTGAGCGCTTTGAGCGCTCCGATCCACTTTACACTGTGGTTCTAGTCCGGTTTTCAGTTCGCTTTGAGGTTTGGGTTCTTGTGGTACTATTTTAGTTGACAGAAAAGAAATATACTAATTAACTGACCAATTTTTGACTAAAACATACGTGAATTGATATTAATTCGCCTACTTATAAGTGTATAGGCTAACTGAATTGTAGAACTGTATAAACACAATGTAAATTTAGTATAAGATTAATTTCTGTGGTTCAGACAGGCTGTTGTTGTTAAAGTTAATGCAATGAAAATTCTAAATGCGTGTTAAATTTAATGTGTCTGGCTTCTGGTGTCATTGGCTTCCAGCTATTTTTAGCTGTACAAAACAGCTAATTTTGCTGCTTGATATTGCAGACTGGTGTCTCTTAACCATATTATTTTAATGTATTATCTTAATTGTGAACAAACTGGTTTGTAGTGCATACAGTTTTACCGTTTACTGCACTTTGTTATTCTTCTTGTTATTTCCTTACAGCGGAATCAACAATAATTTCGCCCCACAAGCTCATATGTATCTACCTCCACTTTTGAGTTCGATGCCCACATTTTAACATCCAATCAAGAACTGGCAGACAGAATCAAGTCCCCACCTTACTTTTTTGTTTGTTTTTCGATAGTCCGCTACACTCGGATATACATCACAATACATAAGAAAAGTTATGTCGCTACTTCCGTTTCATTGTCACTTTAATATTATAGCATAGCTGTGATAACCTGCAGCCTTGTGCCTATAGCATAATAAAAGCCATGCTGATATTCAGCACAACAGCAATCATACTTGTGTGATGTTGCTTAAATATTTTTTCCACGATCCCTTTTTTCCCCCGTCTAAATCTATTTCACGATTAACCTCTTCGTGTCATTTAACAGATTAAATTGAAGTGAATTGATTGCGCTTAGCTGGACGGAGAATAGAGGAGTTATTAAAGTACTTGTGACTCAAGTTCCCTTGAGGCAATTTACTTTTGTGTCCATCATCCCCGTGAAAATTGATGTGTGGAGGTGTGATTGGAAGATTGCTGTCGGTATGTGATTACACCCAAGGCAGTAAGCCTTCACACGTTTCCAGCATGGGAAAGTTGTATATCTCTTAAAAAAAAAAAAGAGAAAACAAATTATGTAATTAATTATATATTTTTTGGTTATTTTCTATTTTAGGAAATATTCTGTCTACATTACATTTACTTAAAATTATGGCAACAAATTACATATAACTCTGTTTAGAATTCAGTATCAGTCAAATCAGCTCCTTAAATGTGAGTAATTCTGCAAATAGATAAAATAAAACAATTATGTTAAACAAATACAGTTAATAGGAATTAAAACAAATATCAATCTTATTAGTACTAAATAACAATTTGTAATTGTAACAATAATTTATTTAGATTACATAACTGAAGATTTCTTTATATTTTACATATATTATCCATCTCATTTATTTATGAGAAATGTATGAGTGACTCAGAGCAAAGCCTTGTTGTCTGTTGACCACATCACATAAACACTCACTACACTAACACTCATAAAATAAAAAGCATTAATTTAATATGTTAAAGACCTCACAGATGACAACACTTGCTACATGAAACATGACAAGGGTAACAATCAAATATTTGTTCATTAGTGAAACAAATCCGTCCTGGCAACAGATTACTAAACATGACAAAAAAAAAAACAACAACAGCAATTTAAACAGTCACACAATCATAATTATTCATACTCTAGTGCATACTGGGAAGACAGTAAATGGGTCTGAACCACAAAACTATTGTTGAAAACTGGATTGTGAGCAAAAGGAACATTTAGACAGGCAATGCTTGCAAATTCATGGTGGCTTATTCAAATTGTGGTCAATTCAAGATGTCTTATTCAAATTTGGTCAATTTATTGCAATCAGTGAATGATTATGCTCATTAGTTGTTAGTAAAAATGAGTAGCTATTATTTCAGTCTGCTCTATATTCTGTTCAACTTTGGTTAAATAAAACAAAACTTCTGTTAAATACCATTTACGTATTATATTTTCATGAAATCTACAGAAGCACAGAATCAGTTACAGCCTGCATGATTGCAGCTTGACTGAAGAATCATTGAAAGGGTTTTTAAAGGAGTGTTGTAGATCACTGTTTCTAGTGTTGCACTCCTTAAGAGAATTGATTTTGGGTCAGTTGTTTGATAGCTGCTGTAGCCAACTTCTCTGACTGATGATGCATTCAAGTCATGTCTGAAAGATTGAATTTATGAGTTGAACGACCATGACCAAAATCACAAATTTGTAATTACATGTGGAAAACTCTGAACTTTCTTTAAGCCCCCAATTTTGAAGTTGGGGACATGTCATCGAGAAAATATGTTGGATGCAAAGGGTGCAGCATCTGTATTGACGGAAAATTTGTTGAAAATTTGTTTGCACAAAATATGACAGTATTGTACAATTACAATAGGATATATGGCGATTCAATTAGCAGCAGCTTCATAAATCAAATAAAAACATAAAAAGCAATAACACATCATATTGGATCAATATACTACCCTATTGATCCAACCAAAGTGACTTGAACACGTCATAATTACAACTTCCAAACTCATAAATACAAACTTCCCAGGAGGAACTGAATGCACCATAACATTGCATTGCCCCTGTCCATGGTGCTGAACTCTGCAGTTTGTTTCTTTTACAGATGTGACGATGCTTCTGCTGTACTAGACTCTACCTGCAATTTGAGGATTGTAATGTGAGTCCAGGTGCAGTCCCGACATTTTATGCTGGTGGAGAGGAGCGAGATGCTTCACTCGGTTGCCATGACAACAGGACTTATCTTTGTTAGCTGGCTCTTGTATACGAGCGCACGGGGCAATCCCATTGTGTCGGTGCCAGAGGGTGGGGAGAAAGAGCGCTTGGAGCGCGTTCTGACCCAGACCAAGGAGGGCGTGCTGAGCCCCGGTGCAAAGCAGCGTCTGGAGGAGCTGAGTAATCTTGAACTGGAGGGGATCAAGGGTGGGAACAAATCCAGTTCTGGCAGGACCAGACCCAACTTGAGTTCATTGAGACGAGGGTTCAAACTTCAAGGCAAGACCCTCGAAGCCTGGGGTGAGCAAGAATCGCTCAAGCAAACCGAAGAGGCACCAACGGAAGAGGCCAACATCTCTCTGGATGCGATTGATGAGTATGCGTACCCCGATTATAGGGGGAAAGGCTGCATGGACGAAACGGGGTTTGTGTTCGCCATTGGGGAGAAATTCACCCCGGGACCCTCCACCTGCCCATGCCTGTGCACAGATGAGGGTCCTTTGTGCGCCCAACCAGAGTGTCCAAAACTTCACCCTCGTTGCCTGCGCGTCGACACCAGCCAGTGCTGCCCGCAGTGCAAAGAGAAGAAAAACTACTGTGAATTTCGAGGAAAGATCTACTCGTCTCTGGAGGAGTTTAAGGTTAGCCCAACACATTAAGTACTTCATTATCCATATGCCAGCTTTAACTAGGTTTATTCCTCTCTTTTATCTGTATTCAACAGTGTCAGGAGGGCCATGAGTGACCTTTATTTTATGGCAGATTATGTGAAGTCCTTGCGTTTAGATCTTTACTCCTATGAATCTCTGTTCATGGAATTGAATTTTTGTGGTCCAGTGGAGTTTTCTGTCCAGTTGAAGAAATCTAATGTGTGCACATCATGTCTTGATTATATATTGATTCCAGCGAGCCAAAAATGAAATTTCAAAATTGCACATTTGTTCATTTTTAATCCATCACTCTTCCTCAGCCCCAGTCTTTCCCCAGGGACGAGGCTCGCAACAAGATAAAATATTGTTTTTCCTGCATTTTCTGCTCTGAAAGTGTGAAGAGTTCAATTATTATGCGAAACTAATGGTGACTTATCTTGCTTAGGCTGTTATGTAAGAGAAGACGATAGGCCTGTTTTCCCTGTAAGGCCCTATTATGATGCTCTCTAATTTTGCCTTTAGTGAAAAACGCATGTCATCGGTTTTAGAGTAGCAGCAGGTGCTCAAATGATTCTTTTTGAACTGTGTGTCTCGCCCCACAGTGTAGCCAAAGCCATTAGCTGCTTCTACAGCTTATGCTCTTCATTCAGTTTGCATTGGTTCCTCCTCCTGTGTCATTGGAGTCCTTATCCAAAACACCTGAGCTTTATGGCGAGCAGTGAGATTTATTAATGCAGAAGTCAGCATAAGCGCTTTATACAAAGAGTGGTAATGACCGAGCGCTGAATTTATTGGTTCTGCTCAGCCGCACCTAATGCATATGCAGACTGCAAAGGTAACAATTAAACCCTCGGCAGAACAAAATGAGTCCTGGTATCATATCTGTTTAGTCCCACAATGTGAGCCTCTCAGGGGGAGCTGCCGAATTAATCCGTGCTCGCCTCTGCTGAACTTTTCAATTTTAGAAACCCCTTGTGAATTTTTATTTTATTTTTCATCACAATTGGAGGTGACACATTGTCCTCTGTTTGATTCGTTGAAGATTGTCTCAGGAGATACTGTGTGCAGAAGGTTCTTTTTACAGAAATGCTAATGCCAGAACAGACATTGTATTTTGTTGTATTTTAAAAGCATGTTGTATTTTAAAAGCAGTGAAGAGCAGTGAAAGCAGAGAAGAAGCAGTGAGCAAAACTGATCGTTTGTTCATATATTCAGTATGTGATTTTGGAGACATCTGTAGAGTCACATGAATGCTTGAGAAATCCACTGTTTGACAGAAAGACTCTGAATTTATCACATTAATACAGTTCGGCTCAGGTTCATAAAATGCATGTGGCTGTTTCTTCAACTATGGGTACTTTGGGTGCAGTGGATTTTTAAAAATTAAACCCTTTTTGTACTTGCTACTTGATTTAATTTGTCTTCTAACAATGTCCATCCAACAATATGAATCACAGCAAATTCACTGAACCATAATTTCCACCACATCTGAAATCACCATTCATGAAAATGATGGTGGTGGAATTGCCATTTAAAACATTAATGGAAAAAAATGGCAGACTCTTTCCCCTACTAAGGCTAATTTCATAGCTAACATTTTATGTATCGTAGATACAGACATCTAAAACTACTTCCAGATTTGTTGCATACTTCGACAGAATGCAACTGTTAAAAAAATATTGGGTAACACTTTACTTAAAGCCTTTATGTATAATGCATTATAAAAGTAGTTTTAATGCATTAATTATGCTTTGTAATATATTGGCTGCATCCATAACCCTAAGCAGCTGACTTGCTGCCTCGCTGCCTTATCAGGCAATGACTTTGCAGGCAGTGTAACTGTTTAATGATCTACAATAAAACAGAACGAGTTTTGGTGATAACTAAACGGATATTTAATTACTATAATACTGAATGGAACACACAGGATTGTAGGATGTCAAAGGCAGCGAAAGATACATCTATGCTGCCTAGCCTGCCTTCAAAAATCGATCAGATGAAGGTATCTCATGAGACAGGAGGTGAAGCTAACTTTGGATTTGGATGTGCCTTGATGCCTCCCTACCTTATAATGTGTCCTCTGAAGGCAGCATTTTTCAGTTTTCGGATGCAGCCCCGATAACACTTATCAAATCATTGTTACATTATGCATTTTAAATTCAGTTTTAATTATTTACGACAAGCAATAATGTATTACAAAACACATTATGAATAATTATAATGCATTATACCCTTTAATAACCATTTATAATGCATTATACATAAAGGCTTTACGTAATGTGTTAATATTCTGTTGACAACTGATATATACCTGGACTTTGAAGGTTTTCTTCACACGCTGGGTAAATTATTAGTGGCAAATTTGTTGTTTGTGATAGAAAATATGCTACAGCTGAGGAAAAGTCATTAAGTATGTAAAATTTTATATATATAAATAATTGGTAACACTTTACAATAAGGTCCAATTAGTTGACGTCAATTAATTAAAACTAACATTAACAATGAGCAATACATTTGTAACAGTATTTATATATTTTTTTAACAGTAGCTAATTAAAATACAACTGTTCATTGTTAGTTCATGTTAACTCAGGTCCATTAAATACAATTAACAGATACAACTTTTGATCATAAATTTTTAATATTTATATTAAGATAATAAAAAAAAGTATTTTTCATTGTTAGCTCACATCAACTGTTTTTTTTCCCTGATTGTGAACAAATAGAACCTTATCATAAAGTGTTTACACACAATAAAAATAGAAATGGTTTATGTTTCACACTTTATTTGGATAAAATGGATTCTTATATTTTAACATCAAAAGGCTGGGTCTGAGAAGAGGGTAAAATCTATATATAAAAGACATTGGAAAAATAGCAAATATAAATGAAGGCACGCTGAAAAGTTTCCATGGTAGTTTTAATATGACCTTCGTGTAACAAAATGGGGGGAAAAAGTTTTAATAAAAATCAACCCTCGGGACCTAAAAGTGCCTGTAGTTGAAGAATCACTCAAAAAAGTAAACATGTATTGACATTCATCCATAATGAATGGGCTGAAGCATAAGGCACAACTCAGAGTTCCCCATGGACCCATGAATATGGAAAGAAAGGAAGGGAGATGAGCAATGCCAGAGGAATTGCCAGAAGAAATTAGGTAAGAATTGTTAATATACTCCAAGTGATGTGATTGGCAGGATTGTATGAGCGTGCTCATCAATTAAACTGAACACTCATCAGTTCCCTCAAAGAAGCACGCCACAAATCAGAGCGCTTGTTCTTCCTCTGATGTCTGTAATAGTATAACGAAGGTCGCTACAGAAGGTTTTGTTTCTCGTCTACCTGTGCTTCCAGGTGTCTCCATGCGAGAAGTGCCGTTGTGAGCCCAGTGGAGAGGTTCTGTGTTCTGTGTCAGCTTGCCCACAGACCGAGTGTGTTGATCCGGAATATGAGCCTGACCAGTGCTGCCCAGTGTGTAAGAGCGGTAAGTGGTCGAATTCTTCCAGCCTTTCTCTGTTATTCCTCCTCATACCTCTCAAACCGCCATCCCCTGAACCGCAGAACCCCCGCTGTGTCCCCCAGGAGCGAGAGAGAGGTAGGTTAGAATCGCTTCTGTAAAATGACCACAGAGACTTCTGTCCACTTCACCCAATTACCATACCATGAAGAAAATTCACAGAAAGCATGCACAGAGCCGCAGATCTCACCGCCTCTCGTATGGCCTACGTGTGCATCCATCTTATTGTTCTATGATAGCCATTTTACTTCAGTGAGGTGATGCAAACCCAAGGAGATCATATTTGTCTGCAGGCCTTTGTTTAAGATAGTTGCCGGCATGCATTATTCAGACAGCAATAGCACTAATGAACCTGCAAAGTTGCTCTGCTTGTTTCCAGGAGGTGAGGTGATTAACACAGGCAGGTGTTTCGGTTGCAGTCTGCTTTCTCCAGCCCTAGGGCACAGATGATTAAACTTTTACACATGTTTTTTTCCTCCATTTGGCTGCAAATACAGAAGTATAAGGTACATAAATGCACTCCCTCGTCAAAGCGCCTGCTGCAGAGACGGAAGTATTTTCAAAGCCACTCTACATGAAAAGCACCCTTGCACGGCAGCCTTTTTTTGCTCTGTTACAAAATCTAGTGAGCTGCCTACAGAAGCAGCATTTTAAGAGATGTTCGGTGCGCTCCCGACAAGAAGGCTGTTCCACGAGGAATCTGAGATACCTTCTTTTAGTTGAATTCTTAGGCAGAACATTACGTGTATACTTTGCAGAGAAGGCAATCCTATAAGGCAATGTGCTGAAACAAAACAAAACAAATCCAAGATGGGGGACAAGGTTGATTATCAATTTTTTTTTTTTTCAAAATGTTCATTGGTATGGAAAAGTTATTTATAAAATGGTAACACTTTTTTGCAATAAATATGATTTCTTAATATTATGTCATGTATTGACAATCATGAACAACTAATAATGAACAACAATTGGTTGGCTGGTACAGTGTTTTTGGCTGTATTTAGGCTGTATTTATTTGATATACTGTACAAAAATACTGTAAAATCAGTAATATTGTGAAATATTATTACTAATTAATTGTTACTTATTGTTTGTGCAGCTTAATATTTTTGAGGTAACCATGTTTTAAAATCAGGATTATTTGATGAATAGAACAGCATTCTGTTCGAAAGAACAGCATTATTTGAAATAATTTTTTAACAACTTGTCTTTACTGTCACTTTAGATTTTACTGTTGAATAAAATTATTAACTTTTTACAAAAAAAAAATCTACAATTAACATTGTTCTATATTAAGAAGTGCTGTAAAAGTATTGTTCATTGTTACTTAATGATACCAAATGCTTTAAAGAGGTCATGAACTGCCTTTGTTTTTTATTGTGTACTGTTTTTTGAGGTCCACTTATAATGTTATCAAGCTTTTTACATAAAAAAAACATCATAATTTAGAAGTAATAGGCTACTTTCTGTCCTGTTTTAACCACCCTCATTGGAAACGCTCTTTTTGAATAGGTGTTTTAATTATTGTAGTTTCGGAAGTAAATGCTAACGATTGGCTAACAGTTGTGTATGTTTGACAGCCTACATCCTTCACTGGTGGATGCTACAGTGATTTATAGTAGGTTAAAAATGCATAAATACTCAGTACATATCAAACGATCTGTAATAACAGACAAAGCAATAGTGATCACATAATAAAAACAGTTACTCACACTGGTGTGGTGCCACATATATATAGTTGGCACAGCATCGTCTTTTAGTTTCAGTCTTTCTGAAAATCCCGCATTGAATTGTGCCTTGTTTGTAAACGAATCCGTGGTAAAATTAAGTGAACAAAGGACCACGTTCTTACTGATGTGGTCTGGCACTTCATTAAAAATAAAGTTCTGTCAGGACCACTATCGTCAAAGATGATTGACAATTAGCATGCGAAAACTGCTGATAATACTGAGGGACCTTATATATGAATGCTTAGATAGGTGTCATATTCCCATAGGTAGATGGGGATCAGCTGAAGGTCAGCTTGACTAACGTGACCTGCCAGAACTAACGCTACGCTTGATTTCATCAAATAAAGTTTATCGTTTGGTTTCTGCGTAGACCTGCATTTGCCGCTCTTGTCATTTACCTACTACATGTGTGAATCGGTGGGCGGGGCTAAACAGGCAGCGATGTAGAAACAGGCGTTGAGCTTCTTCTGCCGAGGCGGTGTTTAGCATCACTATTACATCATAAAGTGGTACATTCCACAAGCTGTTGTTTTGGCAGGTTGGCTTCAATATAAGCTGTTTTTAGATTAACGAGAAAGTTTTGAGCTCTGAAACTTACATAATATTTTTATAGCACAGTGACCTGTTATATGTCAAATGAATTATTTTATTGTAGTATTGTGCTGTTAGTATACTGTAGCAGTGTAACGGAGGCCAGCGGGTAGGTGCTGTGCAGGTAAACCTCACTTCCCTGATCTCAAGAGACACACTAGCGACTGACGCTAGAGGCTTGTTAGTGCGTCCGCCTACCATGCTGGAGACCTGGGTTCGAGACCCACTTGGAACAAGAATGAGGTGTGGCGGTGAGGACCTGGGGGAGAGGAGTAACATTGGTGCCGTGACCCGGATGGGAGTGAGGTTTCGGGGGATGAGTGTAACGGAGGCCAGCGGGTAGGTGCTGTGCAGGTAAACCGCACTCCCCTGATCTCAAGAGATGCACTAGCGACTGATGCTAGAGGCTGCAGTCTTTAGCCTCCTTGTTAATGTGTCCACCTCCCATGACCGAGACCCACTCGGAACAAGAACGAGGTGTGGCGTTGAGGACCCGGGAGAGAGGGGTTACAGCAGCATGTGTTAATGAAATCAACTGAAAGTCGAATGAGGAGCGCTATTTGTGTGATGACAGTTTAGATGCTGCCTATATAGACAGCAGACAGCGAGGCAACTCACTAGGTTTCTGAACAGACCTTTTGTCTGTCTTGTGCGTGCTGTTGTTCTCTTTTTGGCCAGAGGACTGTTTTTCAGGCGGTAGAGGAAAGAAAAGCAGTGACCTCGGGTTAGTGTGTGAGTGTTCTGTGATTGGAACACATTACAATGTCTTGGGAGAAGTTTTCTGAATCAGTGTGGGTTATATAGAGCTGTTTGAGATGCTTTTAGACAGCATGTCCAAGACTGTTGCTTCTTGTGTACGCCTGGATCCTGATGTAATATGGCACCGGCAGCCACGCTGCCTCCTTCAGCAGATAAGAAATGATGACTTGGTAAATGGATCTCTGACTCGGCAGCTAAACTCTCAGTGTAGTGTGGACAATAGGGGGAAGGGCGATGTGGGGCAATTATTTTAAAGAGCACACATGTTTAAATGAATCATCTTGGCATTTGCTGAGATGCTGCCAAGACTCCCTGATCAAATATCTCAGTTGGTGTTTGGCTGTGAGATGGAATCCAAGGAACAAAAGTGGGCCAATTTCATCAAGTCGTGCCGTGGTGAATTCAAACAGTTTTACAAATGTATGTGCACACTCAAGCAGTCAAGCTGTATGGTTTTATGATGGATTGGAAACATTTTTGCTCAACGCACAAGATTACAGCCGCCTAGTGATTTCACGGCGTGCCGTAATACCGTGGCTCGTCTCGGCTTCATCGCGCTTGCCAGGTAGTCTGCAATTTGATTTCATCTCGGAATTGTTTCTATAGATAAAATCACTCTAATACTCTGTTTGTGTTTCCTGTGGTTCCTACGTATGTCTTGTGGGGGTGGATCACAGAGAGACGCGAGTGCAATGGGTGGCACCTCTGAGGCTTTTGCTGTGAATGTCTGAGGTACAAAGACTCCTGCACAGATGCAATGCAAGAAGCAGCCAGATGCTCTGACCCCATGAGATTTGCACTCTTCAAAAAATAAGACTTCAAAGCTTTGCACGGTGACACCGTAGGATGGGTGCCAGCTGTGACAACTAGTTCTAACATGGCATCTGATGAGGATGATAATCACATACACAAACTTAGCGTTTGACAGGAGAACACCAAGGAGGCCATTGGCATTTTTTTTTTAACGACTGACACTGGAGCCCTTGGAAGTACATGATTTCAAGTCGGGCATAGAATCACTTCTGAAGGGCCAGTCATTTGAGCCAGAAATGTCATGATTGATCACTCTGGAGCCAAACTGACATTAAGCCAATGATGATGGTCTAAGAACGCCAGGGTTGTGCTCTGCAGAATTTGAATTCAAATTTGAATTTAAAGGGGTCCTATTAGGCTCTTTTACAAAGTCTTGATTTTGTTTTGGGGGTGTACTAGAACAGGCTCTCATACTAGGTTGTTCGAAAAACACATTATTTTTCACATATTTTACATTATTACAACACCTCTCTCCCCAGTCTGGCATGAACGGCTCGAATAGTTCCTGTATCAAATGAAGGCCCACCTTCTGAAATACAAAATGTGCTGTGATTGGTTAGCTGGGCCAGTGTGTGTTGTGATTGGCAGCACTGGGCGCCTGGTCGGGAAATGTCATGCCCCTTACCATAGCCGCCTGCGAGCTTCATTGTAAATATTGCGTCAAAATCAGCGCAATTTGAGCGCGATTTAAACCCGGATGATTAACCACTCTAAGTTCGTCTGCCTTGGGAAAGCTAGCGTGTCTCCGACATAGTGATAACACTTGTTGCCTTCTCTAGCGCAGCTCAAACAGGTCTCGTCCCATTCGTCGATATTTGTGATATCACAAATCCCGGAAAATATGCGTTGTAGTCCAAACGAGTCGTTCGTTGTAGTTTTTGAAAAGTGATTTCTGTTAAATAAAATTTCTCCTTTTGAACTGGACTTTAAGCTTTGTAACTTTGCAGATCTTTTTTATGCTCAAACAGCAACATTACAGACTAACTAAAGTTGAATTTGTGAAAAAGCATAATAGGACCCCTTTAAGGAAGAAGTATTCAAATTAATTCAAATAATTGTACGTTTTGACTTGAAAAGTAATGATTATCAAGACCAGCTTTGAATGATGGCTTGTTAAAGCCATATTTGGAAATTTGAAAAACAAAACGAAAAAACTTTAGTTTTTTTTTATAAGGTTTGTTTTTGTCATTTTTGTTTTTTAGATAGGACAGTGTAGTGAGTGACAAGAAGTGATGTGGGGGAGAGAGAGGGTGCAGGATCGGGAAAGGTCCACAAGCCGGGAATCGAACTTGGAATGCCCACAGCGCAACAGTGCTATATGTTGGCACGCTATGCTATATGTTGGCATGTTGGAACGCTGCCCACGGCACCGACTGTTTTAAAGATTTACAGATGGATGTTCAAGGGTTTGGGGTCAGTAAGATTTTTGAATTTTTTGAAAGGAACTAATACTTTTACTCAGCAAAGCTGCATTAAATTATTCAAAAGTGGCCATAAAGACATTTGCAATGTTACAAAAATGTAATTTTAAATAAATGCTGTTCTTTTGAACTTTCTTTTTATCAAAGAATCCTGAAATGTATCATGGTCCACAAAAATATTAAGCAGCACAACTGGTTTCAACCTTGATCATAATAAGAAATCAGAAATCAACATATTATAATGATTTCTGAAGGATCATGTGACACTGAAGACAGAAGTAATGGCTGCTGAAAAGTCAGCTTTGCATCACAGGAATAAATGACATTTTAAAATATATGAAATAATAACAATTCTTTTAAATTGTAATAGTAATTCAGAATGTTACCGTTTTTGCTGTATTTTATGTTGGCACGCTATGCTATATGTTGGCATGTTGGAACGCTGCCCACGGCACCGACTGTTTTAAAGATTTACAGATGGATGTTCAAGGGTTTGGGGTCAGTAAGATTTTTGAATTTTTTGAAAGGAACTAATACTTTTACTCAGCAAAGCTGCATTAAATTATTCAAAAGTGGCCATAAAGACATTTGCAATGTTACAAAAATGTAATTTTAAATAAATGCTGTTCTTTTGAACTTTCTTTTTATCAAAGAATCCTGAAATGTATCATGGTCCACAAAAATATTAAGCAGCACAACTGGTTTCAACCTTGATCATAATAAGAAATCAGAAATCAACATATTATAATGATTTCTGAAGGATCATGTGACACTGAAGACAGAAGTAATGGCTGCTGAAAAGTCAGCTTTGCATCACAGGAATAAATGACATTTTAAAATATATTAAATAATAACAATTCTTTTAAATTTTAATAGTAATTCAGAATGTTACCGTTTTTGCTGTATTTTTGATCAAATAAATGCAGTCTTGGTGAACATAAGCGATGTCTTTTAAACATCTTACTGACCACAAATTTTAATGGTTGGTTGGATGGGTGGGCAGTTGAATAGAAACTATCCTATGCCCTGACGTCAAAAGTAACAGATAGATATAAATCCAATTTACACTATTAAGAGCCCTTAAAAAAAGATATGGCACAATAAAATACTAATATATTAGTGCTATATAAGTTTAATTCATCAGAATGCACAGCTGATTTCAAATGGCTGTCATTGGAAAAAAAATGCTTCTCAGCATCAGTTAATGTATCTACAAGCAAGGGCTAAAGGAGCATTGCTAACCAGCTAAAACTTGACCCCTTGCTCAAAACAAAACTTTTTAAACTTTCTGTGCAAGTGACTTGTCCTTGCTGTATTTTTGATCAAATAAATGCAGTCTTGGTGAACATAAGCGATGTCTTTTAAACATCTTACTGACCACAAATTTTAATGGTTGGTTGGATGGGTGGGCAGTTGAATAGAAACTATCCTATGCCCTGACGTCAAAAGTAACAGATAGATATAAATCCAATTTACACTATTAAGAGCCCTTAAAAAAAGATATGGCACAATAAAATACTAATATATTAGTGCTATATAAGTTTCATTCATCAGAATGCACAGCTGATTTCAAATGGCTGGCATTGGAAAAAAAATGCTTCTCAGCATCAGTTAATGTATCTACAAGCAAGGGCTAAAGGAGCATTGCTACCCAGCTAAAACTTGACCCCTTGCTCAAAACAAAACTTTTTCAACTTTCTGTGTAAGTGACTTGTCCAATAAATCAGAAGGAGAATGATTATTTAATTGGTACCATTAAGAGTCAGTTACCATCTGATTGACTGCGCCTTTGTATGAAAGTGAAATAATTATTTCCCTTTGAGAAAAATGTGGTGTCGGAGGGATGAAATGATAATAGCTGCAGTAGAAATGGGGGCTGTCGTCTTCATTTTGGTTGGCAGACTTGACACTGAATGGGGAAGCAGTGAGGAGAATCGATTTCTAAATGGGTTGCAAGCATTTCTCTCATAATCATAATCTTGTGCTCGGTTCACGCTCACCACGGCATACCCAGGGGCAACAAAAGCCTCCCCCTCCGACTGTTTTAGCTCAGGTCACAGAAAGCACATGCACAATTCAAAAGACGTAAATGCTTGCAATTTGTTCGGTCATTAGAACGCCTCATCATTGAGCTGATTCATCTGTGGCCAACGTCAGCAGCTTGCAAAAAATGCAGTAAACAGTGCAAGGCCACCTACATCTTCAAGGCCGTGGTGCACATTTCATCCTATTAGCCACAGTTTCATTAATTTTAAGTGGTTGTTAACATGTGAAAAGCACAAAGGGTGCATAAAGCAGTCACGAGGGCTGATATCTCTATTTGTTGCTCATGAAGAGCAGAGGTAAGCACCTCTTTCTTAGCTGCTGAATGAAGTATTATGTTCCTGTGCAGAGCGCTGCCTGGGTCTGTTGTTGGAGGAGTATGCTGGGAGAAGTGCCATGGGGGGAGATGAAAGTGAACACTATTGCTAATATCCACCCCAGGCAGTTGTTCATGAATATCAAAGAACATCTGTGAGGAGCTGCAATGTTGGGACTCAAAAAGAACGGGGTGAAAAAAACCATCCCGATTCAGTCATAGCTGTTTTCTCTCACTGAGGGACTGTCAGTAAATAAGAAACTTAGCGTTGAGTGATTCTTTTGAGTGCTTTTTGCTGCTTTAAGATTCATAGAGAAAGCTGCACCAATATCACAAACTCCCAAAGATGTAAGACCCTCTTTAAGGTAAGGATAAATGTGCTTTTATAAGGAATTTTTGTGTGATAATTAAAACAGCATCAACGGGTCATATAATGTTTAACCACATGCAATTAGTCACTATAAAGCTACACATAACTGCCTAGGTGCTGTGAATGAATCAGTGTTTTTGAACAAACAAGTGAGCAAATCTTTAAAGTGAACAAATAGTTCTCTTTTACTTTCATGTACTGGCTCTGACAATGAATATTTTTTCATTCACTGAAGTATCTCCTTTTAAAAAGCATAACAGTTTTCCTTCTTTCAAAGGCTCATGGAACGACTCAAATCGGCACTGAACGAGTCATCGTAGGTGCGTTGTCTTTGACCTTAAAGGGATAGTTCACCAAAAAAAATCATTAATTACTCACTAATTACTCACTCATTAATTAAAGTCGTTAATTACTCACTCTCATGTCATTCCAAACCCATAAGACCATCGTTCATCTTTGGAACACAAATTAAGATATTTTAGATGAAGCTACGGGAATACATTTTGTGCACAAATGAAACAAAAATAATAACTTTATTCAACAATTTATTCTGTTCTGTGTATGCCATGGTATGTATGAGTTGTGGTATTCTCGTAAAAAATAGTGTTGTTGCTTCATAAAATGATGGTTGAACCACTGATGTCACATGGACTATTTTAACAATGTCCTTACTGCCTTTCTGGGCCTTAAAAGTTTCAGTTACATTGCTGTCTATGCAGGGTCAGAAAGCTCTTGGGTTTCATCAAAAATATCTTAATTTGTGTTCCAAAGATGAACAAAGGTCTTGCGGATTTGGAACGACATGAGGGTGAGTAATTAATGACAGAATTTTCATTTTTGAGTGAATTATCCCTTTAAGTGCTCTCCGAAGGCAGTGGAGAAGGAAATTTACCCACCAGTCATTTTGCTCATCACTCCAACCTTTTGAATAAAAGTTAAAACTGTGACATGTTACAAGGTGGTCATGTTCGTTTAGTTGCGAATGTGAATCAGTTGCATTCACAGCAAAGACAGATTTTTGAATAAATAAATTATATATAAAATAAATAAATAAAATTATGCTAACACCTACTGGTATATGGATTTAACCAGCTGAAAGAATCTGTCAACAAATCAGTGAATGAATTTAAATGAATCTTTTTAGGGAACTCAAAAGAGAGTCACTGAGGTGAATCAAAATATCTACTAATACCTTGCACGTGTTACAAACAGGAAGAGATGCTTTTTATTTCCCTGCAGCCCTTTCCTTTTTGTCGACCTCCTCTCATGTGGGCCATTGCCTTGGCAACGTACAGGGAAACAAGCCCTCTTCTAGAAGGGCTCAGAAACTGGGGTCACTGCTAATCTGAGGAGGTTGCAATAAACATTTTGAGCATGAGCCGAAAGCCCTGAAAATCCACGTTGCTGGGGGGAGAAAGGGATCACTTGTATTTTCCAAAAAAAAGAAAGAAAAAATTGGAGGGAGAAATATTCATGGGGGCTTAAGAGAGGCCCTAGAAATCACTTTCAGGCCTCAGCTCATCTCAAATACTTCTTCTTTTTCTTTCTTCCTCTGGAGAAATATGTTCGCCCGGATTTGTTGCGCTGATGGTTTTATCCGTTTGTAATGGGGCTTGATTCTCTGCGATACTGAAGGGGAGAAGTAGAGGACAGTGATTTTATATTCACAGCACCTCCAGCTCTCTGTACATTCTCCTGAAACACTATTTTTCCAGACTTTTATGCCCAGGAGATGCAGGAAAGTAGGAGAACGGGATTTGAAAAGCAAACCTCACAGATGTATTTAACAGATGTCTGAAATCAAAATGCCATGCATTTATGTTAAAGGCATCTTTCTCATACATGAAAGTTCAACAAATTAGAAAGAATCCTGGGGCCGGTTGCACCAGCTGTGTGTAAGTTACAGCTAAGCCTAGTTTTGATGCAAAGTAACTGCATGCACACTAATAAAATATTTTTGCATTGCACCATTAAACTTGAAATGTTGAACTCTATATAAACTAAATATTTACAGAAGGAGTAGTGGTTGGAATGAAATAGCAAACTGACTCAATTGCATAATACTTCAATTCTTAAGACATGGCAATGTTGACATTGACACTCATTTACATATTAAGAGAGAGAACATTATGTGAATAAATTACTTGGTTAGTGGCTCTTCAACACAAACCCGACCTAAAAAGCACTCCTCTGTGTACATTGGTCTGTGTTGTGCATGTCTAATAAAATCAATCATGATAAATAAATGTTTTAAAATGTGAAAAAAACAAGAAAAATTGATGAAAATTTACTCACCCTCATGCCATCTAAGATTTGGAACAGATTTGGAGAAATGTAGCATTACATCCCTTGCTGACCAACGGATTCTCTGCAGTGAATGGGTGCCGTCAGTCCAAACAGCTGATAAAAACATCACAATAATACACATGTAGTGCTGGTCAGTTTAAACTAAAATCTGTATCTTGTTTTTTTTTAGGATTCTTACTTATAGAATCACTGCATTTTAATCACGATCCAAACAAACATGCTATATGTAGTATGAACAGTTAATGTAAATTAGATTGTATAATTTCAAAATCTGAAGCAAAAACAGAATGGTCTGACCTTAGCTTTGATAAACTATACTGCATAAAATATATCTGCACAAAACGAACAGCAGATGGGCTGAAGAAGAGCGCAAATTCACTCTCTGACAGCAGGTGGTGCTTATGGAACAGCAGTGATGCAGCGTTTCCTTGGTTACCGCTTTAAACAAAGCAGCGCTGCGCTTTTAAATACTAGATTAATGGATGTTAGATGAAACAATAATATCTTAATTTTTCTGAAGACAGTCAGTCCCCCTCAGAGATACATAAACCCTCACCCCAATTCAGTATTTAGGATTTTCTTCCAATATTTCACGCTCTGTTGATGGCCGTTTACAGTTCATGCCCAGTTAAAGAATTAGTTGTGTGTTATTAATAGTTCTAAAAGTTCTCCAGCCATTAGTCAGAAGAGTATGCAGGTAATAGGTATCCCCATTCAGTTCACGACACTGTCTACGTTAGCCATACTATGCCGTTTTTTTTTTAAATTCATACTGTGTGTTTAATTCAAACCAGTTTACTGTTTAAACCAGTATATTGCCCAGCACTATCCACAAGTAATACACATGACTCCAGTCAATCTATTATCATCTTGTGAAGTGAACAGCTGCATGTTTGTGAGAAACACAAACATCATTAAGACATTTTAAATTTAACCCGTTGCTTCTGGCCAAAATACCAGTCCGTAAGTCATAATAATGTGTCCTTAACAAACTCATCTATGTCTTGGATGGCCTGAGGGTGAGAACATTTTCAGCAAATTTTCATTTTCAGTATGGAGAGCACTTTTGGTGCATTTTGTGTCAATATTGGCTTTATTTCACCCATATTATATCGGCCATATAAGCTATTCATTTAAGTAGCATCATATTTCAATGGTAAAATATGGTAAAATTTTTACCATTTTTTTTTATTTGAGGCAAAAGAAGTTCAAGGATCAGGGATATGCTGATAATTAAGAATAAACTGAAATTCACTACATTCTGCTCACATATTTGACAGTTATTGGATCACTGAGGGTAAACGTCATTATTCCACTTTGCATTATTTTACGGAGATCATATGACATGCTAGCTATTCTTTCTTAAGAACAAATGGTGCAATCAAGTAAAGTTACTAAGCCCCTAGTATATACTTTATGTTCCATTTTAAGTAAGAACTAACAAACGGCTGGTGCAACACTACCCTGGTCCATACGGCATAGCGTGTGTCTTATTATGAGAATGTTGAAATTGTTCATTAATGTTTTAGTGAAGTCCATCCACTGGCACTTCCAGAATAAAATATACCGCTGCAAATCTGTGTATACCTTCTCCATCCATCCCAGCCCAGCCATCATTTCCACAAAAGTAAGTAAATGTATATGGCATTTATAATGCATACGTACTAAAGAACTGCATTAGAGGGATTTCCTTTTTACTTATTCTCAGAGCAGTGTGAGCTATGATCCCGGCTCTTTCAGAGAGCATCATCTCTAATGAGCTTTAAAAGATCATGTCATTTTCAGGATCCAAGCTTTCCTTTCCTCCTCCTTTGCTTTTTATCTCAATTACCACTGTACCATGGGGAATGCAATTCATCTCTGAATGGACCAAAGTCTTTAATGGTGCTCTCTCTTGAATTTAGCCTCTACAGCAGTGCTTTAATAGGCGGCGAGGATAAGGGTCTGCTCAGCGTGATTAAACACTCCTCTCCACTGCCAAAAATGCAGCATGCATACTGCTCCACTGCTGTTTTGTTTGTTGCTGTGTACCCAACCCATTTATCTTCCTCCCGATCCTCTTCGTCCTCCTTTTTCAACTTTCTCTACCCCCTCTCTCTGTGTACCAATGATCACATATAATGCAACAATACATAATCATGTTCTGTTATGCAACAGGTAAACATACATGGCAGCAGTATTAATGCACATATAGTACAGAGCCATAGGGTGATTTGAGATATAACCCATCACGATGAATCAGCTGTGCCAGCTGCTTTTACTTCCACAGTCTTGATATTTGAGGGCAGGAATCTAAAGTGTTTGCTCTGCTCTGAAATGATTATAAATATGGATTGGATGACATCTTGACAGCATTGGCCAAATATCCAAGATGATCGATGTGCCCGCATTCATTTTATGTAGTCTTCCATCTTCTATGATAATGTCTTTTAGAGGCTGAATACCAATTCATCCTTGTTTGGGGGATGTAAAAAAGGGGTAAATGGAATCTGCGCCTAGGTCAAGTCAAGTCAAGTCAAGTCAAGTCACCTTTATTTATATAGCGCTTTTAACAATACAGATTGTGTCAAAGCAACTGAACAGCATTAATTAGGAAAATAGTGTGTCAATAATGCAAAATGACAATAGTAAACACTCATTTTTCAGTTAAAGACAGTTCATCATTGAATTCAGTGATGTCATCATCCAGCTCAGTTCAGTTTAAATAGTATCTTTGCAATCATTTGCAATCAAGTCAATGATATCGCTGGAAATGAAGTGTCCCCAACTAAGCAAGCCAGAGGCGACAGCGGCAAGGAACCAAAACTAGGTAGCATTTCTCTTTAATGGCATCGTTTTTGTATTAATTTTGTTAGCTTGACAAAGCCATTATTATCTTTTTGAGTTTTTTTTTTTTTTTTATTTCTAACCTGAGACTTAAAACATCGTTTTTGTATTAATTTTGTTAGCTTGACAAAGCCATTATTATCTTTTTGAGTTTTTTTTTTTTTAAATTTCTAACCTGAGACTTAAAATTTAAATTCTAAACCTAACTACATCCACCAAATTCAGCATAGTCCTGTAGCCTGTTCCAGCAGTTTCTCATTGCTGAAGAGTACTATAACTTCCATTGAAAAATTCTGACTATAAAAGCCATTTTACACAGCATGTTCTCGGTTTATTATCAATGGAATGGAGGCAGCCGGAGCTTTCCAAGCTCGTTCGCAAGTATCCTGCTGGTGTGCACACTGCACATGATCACATTTTTCATCTTTTCATGGCTGCTGCGTACTAATAATGTATTTAGCTCTTATATGTACAGTAGTTCCCAGCAGAATAGCCATATATGTACAAAATATATTCCTTGATTTTCTATATAGTGGCAATCACTATAATAGGGAGTAGTGAATGAGTGAGTGATTTTGGACAGCAAATGTTCACACCCAATCAGGGCTTGGCATTAACTTTTTTGTACACCAACCGCTGTGGCTTGTGGTTTTCCAAAGTTAATAGCCACTCAGCATTCAACTGGCCACAATTTTGTTGTTGGGAAATTATGGTTTATATGAATAAAGTTGATTATGGAGTGCTAAAATATGACATGACTTACAAGGCATGATTTACAATTTAGGTACAGGTTTTCACAAAAACAAAACATTTTATAAAATGATAAACATTTTAGCCTTTAAACCATTTTTTAAGAAAAGGGATGAGTCAAAAGTATAAATAAATAGGCTATATTAATAAAAAAAAATATAGCCTGCTTAAAAATATGGGTCAATTTTCACACTAGTCTGAACAAAAATGGAACAAAAACAAAAACTAGTCTCTACAAGTGCCATCTACTGGCAGAGAATGAATGTGCATTTTCAATAAGCCCATCTGCTATTTTTGTTCAGACTAGTGTGAAAATTGACCCTTATTTTTAAGCAGCAAACACGCAGTTGTAAATGTGAACCGGTGGGTTGACCACAAGCTATGCCTTCTAAAAATCTAAACAACTGTTTAGTTAAATCTAAACAACTCTCTCTCTCTCTCTCTCTCTCTCTCTCTCTCTATATATATATATATATATATATATATATACTTTATCAGGCATTACAGATAAGGTGAACTGAAAATGCCATTGAATCTTTTCTGAAGATAGTCGGTTCCTTTCAGAGGTGCGTTCATTTAAAAACAGCCAAACCACGTTTTGACTTTGAAACGTTTAGCTTATATTTATTCAATGAAATCACAATCTTTTCAAGTTTAGCCCTCACATTAAGACATATCTTCTTGTCTTTCTATCCCCAGATTTAAGATCTTGAAATTATAATAAAGACTTTTATGACTAAATTCAAGACTTTTTAGTTTGCATTCTGTTCTATGGAGAAAAACATTTTATAGAGAAAAATTGTGACCTTGGACCACAAAACCAGTCATATACTAATCAAAAATTAAGTTTTGATATATTTACGGTAGGAAATTTACAAAATATTTGCATGGAACATGATCTTTACTTAATATCCAAATAATTTTTGGCATAAAAGAAAAATCGATAATTTTGACCCATTCAGTGTATTGTTGGCAATTGCTACAAATATACCCGTGCTACTTATGACTGGTTTTGTGCTCCAGTCACAATTGGCATGGATACTAGTGTGATGGCTAGTGGTGCCACCACACAATTACAAAAATAAAGCATATTTTCAAACAACCTTTGTAAACGCCCCTTACACTCATCACACCATTACAATTATTAAAATCCTTACGATATCTTACTACTTTATCTGGGGCTTGTCAGTAAAGAGATAACGTGACAAAAACATAAGTTTTGCTCAAAAAGAACCTTGGTAATTTTGGCATCTCCATTGAAACTCAAATCTCAAAAGCGCTAATGTTTACTCTTGTTTTACTCCTTTGTCTGTCTTTGCATATTTGGGCAAGTCTTCAAAATTTGGCTTGCAATTCTATATCAGAATCTGAATTGCTTCTGTTCAGCTTGCTACCATGCCCCAAACTCTCGCTATTGGTTGAGCTAGAAAGAGACTGACAGATATGAGCGGATCACCCTAAATGTTTTGATGGTTCCTGGGAGGCTTGTTTACACTTTTGGGGGAGATAAACCCATGAAATGGCCTACTTACAGAAGCCAATGAACAATAAAATAGGTTAAGAGAATGTATTTTGACATAAACTTCACCTTTAGCTTTATTAGCTATCATTTACATGCAGCACAGAATGCAATATTTACATATTCTAGCATGGGGCTGAAGCCGTATCATACCCTGTTTCACACCCCCAATCATTTATAAGGCAAATGAATGCAAAGCTTGCTACCCATCGTGTACTGTGTAAAATGCCATTAATTCCTGCTAGAGCTTTCAAGCTGTGTTCCCCAAACTCAGCACAGTACTTCAGGCTGTTCTGACTTAGTAGGCTTTATTTTTTCGAATTGATCAGACTTGATTGTCCTGTAGTGAAAAGCCTTTCATCCATACATTCAAACTATTAAAACATTTCAAGCAAGGTTTTGTCTAGCCAGTGTCTGAGTTTGTCATGACAAATTCTCTTTTTCTAGATAGCGTATGCCTCCGAATGTGACAAGCCATTTAGTGTTTGTCCTGATGATTCATTTTAGACCTGCATGGTCCAGTGCATGATGTGGCATAGCAGTGCCAATCTATCATCCACTGGCTGTAGTTGGATGTTTTCTTTTTTGGTTTTGTTCATGGTCTTTTTGCCTTTACAGTAATAATAGGACAGTTAAGACAAGACAGGAACGTGGATGGCTGTTTACTGACATGGGATGCATTCCCCATGAACACAACTGCTTTCTATGTGTCACATGCATGTGCACAAGTCACTGTACCATGGCTTTGAATACCGTTGCTTATAGCACCTATATTTTATACCATGTCTTTTTTATTTCTATTTGCCAGTGTGTTGGTTTCATCGATAGCTATTTGCAGAAACCAGCTTTACTATTTTCTCTAGCAAGTCCTCAAAAGCATTATAGCTGCATTCAGGTTTAAACACATACGTTTGAATACATTTTTTACATTTTGAAAGAGCATTTGCATAAGAGTAGTTAAAAATGTATGCAATGGAAGAGCTTTGTAGATTAGCACACTAAAGGTTTGAGTCTGCACTTGCGGCTTGATAAATGTTTATGGTGCACCGAGAGCTCAGCAATTACTCCGCTATGAAGTTATGGCACAGTCATGTTTTATGGAAGGCCTGATATTGAACTGTGCTCTACAGTGTGAACATCTTTAGAGGTACTATTGTCCTATGAAACATTTAACACCATTGTGATAAGGACTGATTGCCATCTGTGGGTTCAGTAAGGAATGCTGTCAAGATGCCAAGACTGTCACAATCATGGACTTTAGTTTTGTCATTTACAGTCATTTAGTTTGTTGGTCATTAGTTCCTGTTTCCTTTGTTTGAATTCCCACTCCTCGTTTGTTATCATTTGTGTCCAGCTATCATTTCGTTTGTGTTGTCTGTATAAACCCTTCCCTCACGTTCAGTCGGTGTCTAGTCACCGTTATGCTATGTTGTTTTTGCACCCTCTGTATGCCTGCCTAGTTGGATTATTCAGTAAACCTGAGGATATTGGAATTTATTCTTCTGCCTTCGTCTTCTTGCCTGCAAGCAACCATTACAAAGACGAAATGTCCCTGCCTCAATGAAGTGAGCTGCATTAGGGATCCACACTGCAACTAAAATTGTCACAAATGCGGCAAAAAATGTGCAAGAATCATTTATAATCTATTCACAATTGGTGACAAGTGCTTTGTGTGCATCCATATTCAGTTTTGTCAGATACCGTCTTGTGCATACCTGTGTTGAATGCCAATGAAAAGCGACTCTTATGAACTGGTTGTTTGTAATGATTTATTTGAAAAAAACAGATTCAACAGTTTGAATCAGATTCAGTGAATCATTTAGAGCTGGTTCTGAGTTTACAAGTAGCTCCCTCACTGAACTGCCAAGCATTTTTCATGGCCGATTCATAATTAACCAAGAATCATTAAACAGAAGCCGCATCTAGGTGGCATATCTCTCTATTGGCTTTTTTTTTTAATTAATCAGATACCATCTTGTGCAAACCAGTGCTGAATGCCAATGAAAAAATTACTTTTATGAACTGGTTGTTTGTAATGAATCATTTGAAATAACAGATTCATCAGTTAACAGTTTGAATCAGATTCAGTGAATCATTTAGAGCTGTTACTGGGTTTACAAGTGGCTCCCTCACTGAACTGCCAGACATTTTTCATGTTCAATTCAAAATTAACCAAGAATCATTAGCTGGAAACTGCACCTAGGTAGCATATCTCTTTATTGGCTTATTTTTTATTAATCAGATACGATCTTGTGCATACCAGTGTTGAATACCAATGAAAAATGACTCTCATGAAGTGATTGCTTGATATGAGTTATTCATAAAGATTCATGAAACAGATCGAATCATTTAGAGCTGTTACTGAGTTCACAAGTGACTCCCTCACTGAACTGAGAGTAATTTTTCAAGTCCGATTCAAAATTTACCAAGAATCATTACTGTTAGATATGGTTTAAGTTTATGTTGAATAAATTAACAATGGTGTTCTAAAAAAAATCCGATATTTTCCTTTTTTTTTTTTTTTTTTACTAAATTATTTAATGAATGAATGAAATTATTGGTTATTTGTTAAAATTATGTTGAATTATACAGTTGGATCAACTGTATGTCAAGTTTTTTTTTTGGGGGGGGGGGGGACATTGTCACTATAATCAACACAGCATTTGACTTTTGATGTTTATATGGCAGAAATATTATGATCAAATTTAGAATAACACCCTGGATTTTATACCTTTATACAACATTGTTCCTTTGTCACATCTAGAGCATCTAGAGCAGAATGAACTGTCACTCTGTCAAGCGATTTTGTAATTTATCAACTGAATAATCATTTGGCTCTTAAATATTTCATTCATCATTTCTTTGTTGGTCTGCAGCCTCGTACATGCAGAAAAAGAACTGACTCGGGTCACAGTATTGTGCTTAGATTGACTGCTAACTTGAAAACATCATAAAACTTACATGAGGTCAGTTGACATAATTTCAGCTTGATCCATGACAGTTACTGCCACTCAGATCCAGGGCTTGCAGTTGTGTTGGCAGATCTCAACAGGCTTTCTCTCAATTTGATGCAACCTCTCCCGTCTGTGCACAGGGCCAAATTGCTACGCGGACACAGCGGTGATCCCGGCCGGCCGAGAGGTTAAGATCGACGAATGTACCATCTGCTACTGCACGTACGAGGAGGGCACCTGGCGTATCGAGCGGCAGGCCACCTGCAGCAAGAACGAGTGCCAGCCGAGCTAAGGCTCGAGACCATCAGCCTTCACCCGGACAGCTGCGGAGATCTGGATCACCCGTCCCAGCTGTGGTCCGTATGGGCTCAGCACAGCAGCCCTGAGCCTCACATGCAGCCAAGACGCCGGCATCGCGTGCCGATACATCCGTCGGTCATTTGTGACCGTTCATGACTATGAACTCAGAGTGTCCTGTAGCATGCAGCGGACGGGCCAATTAACCTGGGAACAAGGCCAAGGGCCAGAGTGCGAAACGCTACTTTCCTCTCGCTACCACGGAGCCTCTGAGTTGGCATAGAGTCATGACGAGTGATGAGATTCATACGTTAGAGTTACATGTATAGTCTTAGGAGGCATGGGGTCAAATTCAACTATATTAATACTTCAAGTTTGTATTGAGATTTATAACCCATTTAAAGGATATTTATTTATGTATGTGCGGGTTCAACGATTATGATTGGATTCAGATATCTGATTTACAGTGAAATTATATTTTTTATAGCCACTGTATTTTGATATGCTGTAACGTTTTAATACCGGATCGACTTCAATCCGTCTTATTAGAATGTATAACGCACCTACAGCTGTCAATGTGTCTGAAGGAAACGTTTCGTCAAAGACTGTCAGGAGTGACACGTAACATCCAACACAACGCCAGGATAGTCAGAATGGATTCGGTCTCCATTCAAGGAAATCAAAAATGGAAAAAAAGCTGCTTGCAGATGTTTGCATTTATGTTAAGTCTCTATCGTGCTCTTATCTGAGGTCCGTTTTGCTAAGACGTGTTTCTATGTGTACGTGTTTTCATGTTTCAAATAAATCATTACACTGTGCACGCTTGTTTGTGAGTTAGACGCTGATGTGAGGTCGACTGAGGTTAGTTACCATTTTTAAACACAGGGCCATGCTTGAAATGTCATGAAAAATGAAATAACATGAAAAATGGCACAGATTTCATGAGGAATATTGAACCAGGAGGAGTGTCCGATCGAGTGGCCGGTCCAATAACTCGATGGTTTACATTTAGCTGTGTCAATAAAGAGCTCCGTATTAGCATTTTGCTTTCAATCCACTTAACCCCAAGTCTTCTGTTTTTGCTGTCAGTATACTAAATTGTAGTGTAAATAGCACTGGGTGAAAAGCAGTGTTATTTTAGTATCAGAGACTGAATTAGTTGAATTAGTTCTTTTTGTATTTTCCGTTCTCAATTTAATTTAAAAGTTTGAATAATTTTGTTGTGTTTTTGTCATGTTTCGTTTGTTTGGGAACACTTTAGTTTAGGGACCAATTCTCACTTTTAACTAGCTGCTTATTAGCATGCATATTACTACACTGTAAAAAAAAATCTGTAAAATTTACGGTAAAAAACCGGCAGCTGTGGTTGCCGGAATTTTACTGTAAAAAATATGGTAGCAACGTTTTAGGTTTTACAGTTTTAACTTAATCTTACAGTTAAATACCGTAATTTTATTAACTGATATAATGTTAATATATCAACCTATTGAAGTACTGAAATCTGTTTTGTACCTTTGTAATACACTGATAACCACCAATGCAGGTGGTGATGAGAAAGTCACATGATGAACCAAAGCCCATCACAAGCAGCTTTTAAATAATAACATATATAGAAGGTGCACAGTGTCATTCACACAAACACTAAACACCATCATGGTAACACACATGAAACTGAAATAATGCAATAAACATTAATTTAACAACATTAGGTGTAACACACAACACTAATATACAAAACTGAGAAGAAAAAACTGAGAAGAAACATAGTTATTTCAACAAAAACAAATCAAACTTGAAATGTAACGCAGGGAATTCTGGGAATGTCAATTTACGGTTATTCACTGTAAGCTATACAGTCTTTTTCCACTTCCAAAAACGGTATACTACCGTAAAATTAATGTCCAATACATGTAATGTCCAATACAGTTTTTCACCGTATATAGTAGGGGAATTTACCGTTAACCATTTAACAGGTTTTTACTGTAGCATTTATACAGTCTTTTACCGTTAAATTCACGGTCATTTTTTACAGTGTAGCATATTGGCTGTTTATTAGTACTTATAGAGCACATATTAATGCATGACCAAATTCTATATGCCTTAACCCGACCCAACACCTAAACATAACTACTAAAACAACCTGCTATCAATAAGCAACAAATAAGAAGTTCATTGAGGGAAAACTGTAAGTTAACAGTGAATATGTATTCTCTAATCTAAAGAGTTACTGTCTGTATAGATTTTAGTTTTTATTTCAGTTTGTTTTAGTACATAAACTAAATGAAAATTAGAATTGTTGTACATTTTCGCTTTATGTTTGGTTTATTTCACACAACAATTTTTTTTATTTTTATGGATTTAGTATTAGTTACCTACCAATAACCCTGGTGAAAATCTCCTGCAGAATGACACATAAAATAATTAACACTGGGTAATATAAAAATTACAACTGGAGCACTGTCAAATATAAAACTACAGTTATTACATACAGCTGCAGCAATGTCTTCATAATCTAACCCTTTAAAATAAATGTAGTTGGTATGACCTAGATTGATTCTGAAATACAGAATATTTTTGACTTGATTAAAGCCAGTTCATTTAGATGTTACCACATGAAGCACATTTTTAGGTTACCTGACAAAATATGTTTTACACTGAGAGCAGAAGTGTAAAAATACTGTGAATCATACCCAGCTCTGATTTGCTTATTTTAATCAAACTCCCACTCTGGGGAAACTGTCTTGTTGAACTTCATCACACTGAAGAAAGAACAGAAGCTAAAAAGATCCTCACAATTCTGCTGTTCATGTTAGGAAATTGGAAGGGACATCAACTGCACTGCAGTATTTCTCATTTTTGAGACCCTAGTGGAGATAAAAATCAACAACAGATTTTAAATACATAGGATTTTTTGTAATAAACCTTTTCAAATGTGATGGTCATGTAGGATAATGATCACAGCTAATGTAGTTAGTATATGTATACTATGCATTAAATAATCACATATGTCTTCCCAGTTCAGGTCTTGGAGCATCTAATAATGAGATGATGAGTGGAAATGTCAAAATGTGCAGTTCTGGGCTACTCCAGGACCACTGGACTGAGAAACACTGATCTAGATGATTCAGTCAGCTCAAACACCTCCCACTGATGGAGATGTGAGATACATGTAAGATGTGTCTGTGCTTGAACAATAAACAACAGTGCCTTGTTCCATACTGCCACTGCTCATATAAATGCAGTCAGATTAAAAGAGGAACATTTTCTTATTAAATTAAAATAAGCATGATTTTAGACCAGTGTTATTTTAGTATCATTTGCATGTTATAGTATTTATTAATATTTTGAATTAGTAATTTTTTTTATTTTATTATCTTTTATTTTTTATATACTTTTTTTATTTTAATACTTCAGCTTGTATTTATTTTATTTATTTTAGTTGTCAAAGCAACATTTCTAATTTTTGGTACTTTAGCATTTTTTTTTTATTTAATTTGTTTTATTTAAGCATTATTTCAATTGCTAAAATCATTATTTGAATTACGGAATTCGTTTTTTTATATATACCTTTACATCAATCACTAGAATAGTTTTAGTTTCAGTTTTAGCAAACAATAGCACTTTTTTAGAAACTAAATGGCATTTCTTCATTAGTATGCACCATGTTTTTAAAACTGACCTTTAATGGGCATGTCAACCATTTGATTAAGGTCAATATTTTTCATTAAAGGTCAGAATTAAAAACAAGTGCACAAATGACTCATGTTTTTAGAAGACATTTATCTCCAGTAATTTCTGTAGGGACAGTTCAAGTGTTAACGCACAATGACTGCTGTAATTTGCTCTAAACCAAACAAAGCAGTATTGAAAATGCTCATCATTAATTTAACGCGAGAGACTCAAAGTGAAGTTGACAGTTTCATGTGACAGGATAATATGCCCCAACATCAGGTGTGATATCAAAGATGCACATGCTGAATCTTGCATCAAAGTAATTCAATCAGATCCCTCCTGCCATATGACAGCTCTTAAATGCAGTTGGGTTTGATGTCAAGAGCTCTGCCGCTAACTGAAAGCTACAAAGAGCGTAACACGGGTTAGCTGAGTAGATTATACAGTACTAAATTTTATTCCGTTGCCACTTCAGTGTGTCGAGGCTCTCAGCAAACAAACGGCAAGTCTATCTTCAGGATTTTCTTCAGCAGCCTCATTTACGCATAGAGACGGCAATTAGTTTTTGGGATTAAAGATGAGGGTTTATATTGAGAGGTTTATATTTCCCTCATGATGTTTTATCAGCAGTTAATAATGTGTCCAATCAATTAAAAGAGCATAAAATTACACAACATAATTACAGGCAGATTATGAATAACGGAGCAGAATTATGGGTTTTAAAAGAAACTGTTACTGGATTATACAGAAACGAATGTTCATTCAAGAAGTTGTTTCAAATATGTGTTTACATGCTCCCTGTCTTTAAACCAGGGTGGCCAGACAACCGGTGCATCCCTCCTGTAGCAAAACGTGCCTTCGGGCAAGACTGGGGGATTGTGGGAAAATGAAGCCAGATGCGTGCACATACATGACAGAAGAGCTGATCACCCCCCGGCATCTCCCTGTGCTTCAATCTATCTCTTTCTTTATCTCTGATCACCTCCAATGTCTCTTTCTCCCTCTTGACGTCTCAGCTGTGGGGCTCAATGGATTTGGAATCATGGATTTCGTCATGCATCCTTTTGTAAAGTCTGACACCCTGCTGGCTGTACACAATTGCCATTAAAGTGTCTCTTTCCCACAGTATCACTTATCCCCTCTTCGGCTTTTCTTACATCAATCTAGCCATCTATTAGATGAGAATACTTTCTTTTATATTTCCCTGTTCAGTTCTTCAGCTTTGACCTTAAAACGAGCTCTTATCATGGGCCAAAAGATGTGGATGCTCGGCTGTTTTATGTATCCCATACACAATTTTTTTTTTTTTTAAGGAAAACAGCCTTTTTTTGATAGTTTCGGCTCTATTTGGTCTTACTAGTTGAGCTCAATTATTAAAACTAACTCTAATGACTACACAGTCGAGGGTAGCCTGAATTAGTTTGCCCCTTTGAAATGGAATTCCCCAAGTGTCTTAATACCAGCAACTCCGTCTGTCTTCAAAGGGAACTTTTAATGAGGGAATCTGTTACACAAACTAAAACCGCTTACCCTGCGCTGCATCTAAAATTTCCCCTAATATACGAACGTCCCCTGGTCATTCAAATGATAGTAAATGCTTCTCCCTTAACAAGCAATGACATTCATTTCTGGCTTGTAGCCAGATTACTTCTTACATGGCTAATACCCCATTAAACAAGTCTGTCAATCTGTGCTGATTTCCTCTGGATCAAGCTGCATTCCCACTGGCTGAAATCTGGAGGAGTTTCTGACACAGAAACCACAAACTGCTGTGCGAAATGATTAATTGAGTGATTTTGTCAGTAATTGTGTTTGTGTAAGGTATAAAATGAACAATAAGCGTTTGGCTGTGTTCTATTAGCAAGATGTCCACATCGCTTCGAAACAGATAAAGAGGAAATTTCACACTCTGATTTCTGGCCTTCTTACACACAGCACTATAAATGACAATTAAATGATAGCAGCGTCTCAAAATTAAACACAGCACCCAATTTATTAAGCTATGCGATTGTTCAATATGAAAGAGAAACATGCAGAAATTTAAATACAAATCACCAGCTCATGAGCAGAATAATGTTTCAGCTCAAGGAATAATGTCATATCAGGAGTAAGTCAAATCAATGTGTATTTAAGTAATATCACAAGCAAGAGTGTTTTTGTACAGACCTTGACTATGGTTTTGATAAATTATACATTTATATTTTTTATATATTATATATTATTCCATAACATTTATATTATTGTTGAAACAATGTTTAAATTTAAAGGGGTAGTTCACCCAAAAATGAAAATTGTCATTAATTACTCACCCTCATGTGATTCCAAACCTGTGAGAACTTCGTTCATCTTCGGAGCACAAATTAAGATATTTTTGATGAAATCCAAGAGCTTTCTGACCCTGCATAGACAGCAAGGAGCTGACACATTCAAGCTACGAGAATACTTTGTGAGAAGAAATTGTTGAATTAAGTCGTTATTTTTGTTTTCTTTGCTCACAAGAAGTATTCTCGTAGCTTCATAAAATTAAGGTTGAATCACTGATGTCAAATGGTCTATTTTAATGATGTCCTTACCACCTTTCTGGGCCTTGAATGTGGTAGTACCATTGCTGTCTATAGAGGGTCAGAAAGCTCTCGGAGTTCATGAAAAATATCTTAATTTGTGTTCTGAAGATGAACAAAGGTCTTACGGGTTTGAGGGTGAGTAATTAATGACAGAATATTCCGTTTTGGGTGAACTATCCCTTTAATTAATTTGTTTGTTTTACTTGTTTATATATTTATGTATTTAATTAATTAATTGTATTTCTTAACGCAGACCATTTGTATAAAGCCAAGCCAACCAAGTAAAGAACTGATCATTGAAAGCAACACATAAATAAATACGATTTATAAAAAGTAACGTAACTGGTGGTTGAACAATAACAATTATTTCTGACCAGTTTTTAAAAGTAGAATGACATGTTCTAACATTTAATTAATCAATTAACTATAATTTTGTTCATTGTATATTTGACATCTTTCTCTGAATTTCACACTGTTTATCCCCTTGAGATGACAATATGAAGACCGAATATACTCTCCAAATATACTCAATTTTCAAGCGACACATGAAAACTCATCTCTTTCATCACTTGACTCGTCATTTGACTTCATCCTAAATATTAATAAAAAAACCTTTGCTTTCTCCTTCCTTAACCCCTCCCTGTCTAGCTTGTACTAATCTGGGCTGCGTTTCCCAAAAGCATCATAAGCCTAAGTTGATTGTAGCTCCATTGGTGGCAATGGGTCTACAATGTTCTTAGGCTTACGATACTTTTGGGAAACGTAGCCCTAATCAATGCCTGAGACCTTTTACCATGAGCACTTCCTGTGTTTATTTGCCTCTTTATGATGAATCACTTGTTGTATTCCTCAATTGTAAGTCGCTTTGGATAAAATAGTAAATGTAAATGTAAATATATAATAATTATTTATTTTTTACATTTTATAAACTGTTTTTCTCTGAACCCCCTAAGAAGACCATTTGTGTAAAGGCAACAAGTAAAGTGCACCACTGCACTGTATTTAACCTGATGTCCATTTATTATTTGTTCAACTTTTGAATCTCATTTAACTGCATAGTAAGGTGACCAGATTTCTGTAGACATTTCTAGTTCAGTGGTCAATATACATTTCCAGTATTACCTATAAATTCCAGTTCTCTGTATTTTGACCATAGTAACCATGTGACAAGCTATTGTATAACATTCTGTCAAGCTACTCTACATTTAGTCATCAGATTAACTCACGGCACCCTCATTCCCCTCAAACTAAAGCTCATCTGCGATGACACGATGCTGCTGCTCTCGCGGTCCCTCCTCAGGCTTGTTTACTCTGGTCCAGTTTTCGACAACAAAACTAGTGCAAGAAATTAATTAGCAGAGGAAGATGAACGATAACACAAGAATAGCAAGCAGACCCCTCTGTTTGTCAAAACAAACACCATGCGATTGAGGCGACGACCTGCTGGTCTGTCTTGACACATGAGGTATTATTTCACTTCGCACAGTAGAAAAAAATGGGGCCATTTCTGTGGATAGCAACAGCCGGGAACAGGAGACCAAAAAAAAAAAAAACAGAGACGTTATACTGTACTAGAAAATCTCCAGTGAAATTGATATGCCTGATTTCAACAGAGAATCCGATTTTCTCTGGTCCAGTAGAGCCAGCTGTGTGTCTGTGCTTGTCGTCAGACTGTTGTCAGCAGCCAGCACAAGCGGCAGATGGAAGCGCTGCATTAAGAAGGTGTGATGTGGTCCGAGACGAGGTGATATGCCTAGCACCCTCCAAAAAACACCTCTACCTCAATCATCCTCCACTTCACAGCTCACGCCTAAAGAGATAGTACAAGAGAAGACATGTCAGTCCCTCGATTAAAAGAAGAGGGGGGAAACAGATGAATATTGGCTATCTGTTTTCGTAAGTTGTGCCAACCACCTGTTGCGTCTCCCTGTGAGTGTGTTATTGATTGGCTCGCGTGTGGTTGGAGGCGATGCGAATGATTGGGGGAAGAAGGTTAATCCTGCTCATCCTCTTTTTCGACGGAGTTAGCGTGCTGGGGGAGATGCCTCGTCTCCTCTCTTCACCGCTGTGACCTGAATACAGAGCGTGTCTTGGTTCAGCCTGGAAGAGCATTGTTTTGATACGGATGTCTGCATAACTAGATGTCAAGCTGTCTGAGCGTGAGGTCATGTTAACATAAAGAAAAACCACTCTGTTCTCTGCTTCAAGGAATGTTAAAATCCAGTTATTTGGGTATCTTTTTTCATCCTTGGGATTGTTAAATTCTTGCTTACAGAGACCCTGTAAGGTTATCTGATGCAAGCTACTGAAAACAGAAAAGGGATTAACTCCGCCCAAAATAATCATTCAGTCATCATTTACTCACCCTCGTGTCCTTCCAAAGTTGTATGACTTTTATCTGTGGAGAATTTTACTGGTTGCTCTTTTCAATCCTAATATTAATAATGAGGACTAAAGCATTCAAGGTTCAAAAAGTATTTCATAAAAGTAGTTCATAAAGCATGTGTGCTGCATTCCAAGTCTTCTGAAGCCATTTAATAGCTATGAGTGAAGAACAAACTGAAAATCAGTAATTTTCACTGCTTAAGTTGTTAATAAATCAGTCAGATTCATGAGGAATCAACCACTCATGGACAAGATTCAACTCAAAAGAATTATTCATTCATGAATTTGGCATCACTGCTTCTCTCATTACTGAACAAATCATTCACATTTGCTGTTGTTTGGTGAATTTTCAACATAGGCTCATTGGAAATACGTGCCTACCTACATTTCTGCAAAACTAAAAAAAACGTACCTGTACATAAGAATCGCTGCAGTTTCCAGTTGAAATGAACACTAGAGGCAGTAAAACTCCTTTTTATTCAAATTAATTACTTAATTATTTTTTCAGACAAAGTATGATTTGCAGGTCCACAGTTTTCAATAATAAATCATAATTTTCGCATAATTACTTGAGGAATGTTATGTAATGAATTCAAAACAAATTTAACATGCTGCGAGATCTGAAAACTGATACTTTTGAACATGTCGTCACATATCCAGCTTCATATACATGAGTTTTCTAATTTGAGTAGGTTTGCTCGGTAGCTCACGCTATACGGCATTGCACTTGAGTGATGAAGAGCTCCTGTACAAACCCTGTGAAACTACGGTTTAAAGGGGTCATATAATGCTACATGCATTTTTACAAGTTGTTTGAACTGAAATGTGTGTTGGCAGTGTGTGTACGCAACCACCCTAAAATGATAAAAATCCACCCAGTGGTTTTTTGTTAATCTACTAAAATCTTTACCCCTTTCTCAAATCGAGCCGATCTCAGATGCCTGTCTGTATGACGTCACACAGACAGGCCCCTCCCACGATAGTTTGATTGACAGTAGCGTTTCAGCACAGACTGGACTGGCGTCTTACCTTAGACCCGCCCTGAGTGAGCTGTCATCAGTCCGCCACTGTTTCACCGCCGGAGCAGATGTAGACAAGAATGACTCCTAAGTGTATGAGGTGTTCTGTTGTTATATGTAATAATGAACATAGCAGTCCTCATTTACTTCCGACATCTGAGCCGCTGAACTCACAGTGGATTACATTTGTTTCTGAAGGGAATCAATCCAGCCTGATCCAGCCTCATCTACAGAAGAAGTGAGTAATAATGAACATAGCAGTCGTCGTTTACTCCCGACATCTGAGCCGCTGAAGATGCAGTGGATTATGTTTGCTTTTGAAGGGAATGCGCCCCCGATCTACATAAATGCGTCTATGTTCTCGTGAATCATTCGTGATCCAGCTTCACCTACAGAAGAATTGAGAGAATTTTTTTAACGAATCTTTGCAAATCGCCTTTCCTAATAATGTTTAACAAACCAGTTCAAATCCGCATAAGGAAGTTAAAATAGCATGGCTGCATCAACAAATGCATTTTTATATCGTTTTTGCATTTGTTAACACTATCGAGTAGGTGTAGGGTTGGGTTTGGTGTAGGGGATATTTCCAACACGATAGAGCATTAACATTTAGCAACACTTTTTAGCGATATTTGAATTATGAACCACCGCAATACGTACCTGAAGCAACGTAATACAAACACAGCAATACGTGCCTCTATCAACGTAACAAATACGTACCAGGGTAACGTATTGAACCCACGTTTTAGCGCCACTCACTGGACGTTTCACTTTGAAACTGGCGCGAAACGTGCAGTAAGGTACGTAATAATGGTGTTGCAGAAATGTATTTTGAGCCACGTATTTCGAATGAGCCTGTGTTGTGAATTTTCGAGGCAAAATCCAGTCATTTTAATAGGAATCAATGTGATCGGGAATTTCACATGAGGGTGAAAGATTGCATTATTCAGTAATTATCTTACCTCCAGTGGACTTTTAGGTTGTTAATGAATCAGTCTGATACGTATGTAATATTGAGAGCTAGTGGTTGAAATGAGTTCTGCAGTCCAAATTCAAAATATTGGAGAGAAATGTTTCTCCAGCCCCTCCTCAGACTCAATGCTTTTTAAATCAGGTAGAATCTGTGATCTCTGACCCTAGGTTGTTTGCTGGCTTCCAAGGCTGCAATATGCTGCGTTTTCTGCCAAATGGCAACCCAGGGTGTCAAAATACTATTGGGTAAATTGGCAGTGGGCAGAATCACACAGACCACAACAAAAACAGACATTCCGACACAGAACACACATTTCAATGTAGAATAAATGGCTGTAGTGTTGTTTTTTAGAGAAACAAATATGTGAACTTAGCATGTTTCCTAAATATCTACTAACATATTATGCTTTAGGACAGTCAAAAAATTACATATAGCACCTTTAAAAAAAGACGCATTTCAAAAAATGATTCATTCAATAATTGGGCAAGCACCACTTCCTTTTCTCTCACAAACTCACCTATTGTGACCAGATCATCAAGTCAATAAAATAAAGTCAACTACAGGATCAGTCAGACTGGTGAACAAATCATTTAAGGTATGGTCACAATTGCTGTTGTTTGATACATTTTTGTGGACAAATTCCTGTCATTTCAATAGCTATCCATGGAATTGGGAATTTCGTTTGAGGGCTAAAGTTTTTACGGTAAGTTATTATTCATTAATTATCTTCCCTCCATGAGTGGACATGTTATTGAAGCAGTGCAGATCATGAACAAAACATTTAGACTGTTTTGTCACTGAGTTAAACGTGACTACCGAATCATTCCAATTAGTAACCAAATAATTTAAGGTGCATCAGATTTACTATTGTTTGACATTTTTTTTCAATAGAAATCTACAGGATCATGAATTTCATGTGAGGGCATTTTACACTGGTTTTAAAAAACTGACTCAAAAGAACCACTCATTAATAAGCCTGTTCCTCACAGAAAATTATCATATGACTTGAGAAGACTTGGAATATAGTGGCAAAAATGTATGGATTTCTATTATAATACTTGTATGATGCTTTTTTCCCATTCTGGAGGTTGACAGCTCCAGTCCTCATTTACAATTATATTAAAAAGAGTGACCAGGATATTCTTCAAATTTCTCCTTTTGTGTTCCGCATAAGAGAGTCATACAGCATTGGAATGACATGATGGTGGGGAAATTATGATATAATTTTCATTTTTGGATGAACTATGCCTTTAATTTTTCTTTAACATGACTCCAAATCATATCTTAAAAGGCAGCAGTTGTTGCTTGTACCTGAGAGAACACAAGCAGCACCGAGCAGCAGTTAAGGCCCAATGTTGGCCCATTTTTAAACGAGACTCTATTAAATGTCGAGACAGTTGACAGCAATTAAGGTGCTTAGAGAAAGGCATTTACTCAGTCGTCTCTTTCTGTTGCAGTCAGTTTCTCCGGCCCAGGTAATTTCGAACCAGTCTTAGGGAATGAAAACAGGTTGGCTCTGCAATTGTGTGCCAGTCTAATTATGGAATCTCGTAAGTCACAAGGGACAGGCTCATTTTTACAAAGCAACAGAGAAAGTCCATTACCCTTTGTGTTGCCTACCTTATGGTGTCTTTTATTTCTTAATTGAAACTCTTGGCTGTGTTATAGCACAGACAGAAACACAGAGAAACAGGGGCTGCAGAAGAGGGGAGAGACAGCAGACAGCCAGATCCAGAAGCCCTCTCTTCTTTGCCACCTTCGGCAATGACGGGTCTAAAAATATCTACAAGCTTCAATGAGCATGATCTTTCCAGTGAGGACACTATCACCATCCCCACTCATCTCACAGCTGCGAGGGAACTAATAACCAGGGACTCCAATGCAAACAGTCAAATTATTTGCAAATTGTCAAACTGTTAATAACTACGACGGATCAATCACTGATAAGTAAACATATTGCAATAACGTGATGCTTGTTATAGTGCCCAAACAGTTGGTAGATTGAGGTTTAAGATGCACCGTGATATTGAATTTTAATTGGTAGCAGCTCCACAGAGCAAGTAATGCAGGGGTCATACTATGAAACGGGTCATTTATCAAGTTTGATTTTTGTTTTGAATCTATCTATCTATCTATCTATCTATCTATCTATCATCTTTGTACGTGTATATTTGCTAAAATAGCAAGAATAACACATGAATATAAAGAGGCAAAAAGGTGTCTGGATATTTTTACTGGATATTTTTTATAAAAATTTTAATTTTTATTATTTTTCAAAATTTTAGTTAAAAATTGGTATTAATTTTTAAGATTTCCTGTTTACAAATATGTATAGGAGAACACAAATGTTTTCGTTTAAAGTAAACCTATAGATTTGTGCCATCGTATGTTTTCCAAGCACAAGTAATAGGCTATAATTATTTCTTTTTAATTTTATTTTCATTGACATCTAATAGTGTTTTGGTCTGCTGCATTTATTTCTCATAGTTTTATTGTTTTGCCCATTTTATTTATTCATAAGTTTGCTGCTGCTATGCATTTCAAGTGCTCTGCAGCTGAACTTCTCTCTGGCGATTAATCAGATCTTATGTTGTTCAATGTGTAAGTGCAGTAATGGTGTTTAACAACACATCAGGTTCATTTTTTTCCATCACGACAGAGTTGACTAATTCGCAAATAAGATTAATGTCTATTATGCATTCGCCTCAAGGTGGGAACATCATTTGGCTGTAATCTCTAAGAGACCCTTCAGCTTCCTGACAGGCTACTGCTATTGTCTGATTTCTTGCTCGTACACACCACTTCCAGTAAAAGGGTCTGTGAATACGAACCCCCACACGTTTCATTCTGCGCCTCTGAGCCCTTTTGTTTTCCATTTCCTATTCTCACATTATGTGACAGCTTCTCAGCTGTTGGTTCAGATCCTTTTAAATTGTTGCTTTTGATTATGAGCGTGTGACAAGCCCAACTATTCTATCTCAAAAATGTCAATTGGCTCTGACTGATTTTCATCTGAGCTGTCTACTCCCAACACGACATTGATTTCTAATGAGAGAGCTGAGTAAACACTGTCATCTGAGGAAATACATACGCTGATTATAAACTTCTCTATACTGAGAGAAATGACGGCTCACTGATATCTGTCCGCTCCCTCAGTCCCTAATGAAAAATATAGAGCGGCAGATTTGTTACTTCATTGGGCTAATTGAGTGTGACAGGCAAAGAGCAAGAAAGAGGGAGGGTGATAAAGCAGCACACAGAAGCTGCCAAAGGCCACACTGGCAGGACAAGCTCACTCCAGGTGCTCATGGGGGTTTCATAGGATGACTAGTGTTTGGATGAGCAGTGATGCTGCTGAGGCCAGCAGGGCATGGGAAGACGGGAGACCGGAGAGGAAGAAAGGCCAATGATCACTCAGACTTACGAGCCTTGGCGAGGCCACTGCTTGGGGCCAAAACCCATGGCAATGTGACATAACAGACCCAAATCCAAGCCTTTTTTCGGCGATCTTCTTCTCCATCACGAGCAGCGAGCCCAGTGACCGTAAGCAGCAAAGCCTGCGCTGACTGACGCGCTCTTTACAAATTCAAATGTTGCCGCTTCAAACGACAGGTTTTACGGCAGGATAATCAAACCCTACTGTATTCCGCCAGAGAGGACTGCGGGTGCAACGCATCGTCATTTGGATTACTTTTGGTACTGCTTTTGACGTTTTTGCAATAAATAAATGATTGTAATGGCTTAGCATTAATAAAAACGTACAAAAGTGTACGTTTTGTGCTTGTAAATGTTACGTATTAATACCTACGTATAAACATGAGACCAGGCTGGACATAAACATGGCTAAATATTCACTTTCATTTACTGAGCATGCATTTGGAACGGCATACATCCTGTTACTAAAGAAATCTGATTGTTTTGGCAAACATTATGGAGATATTAAAAGGATAGTTTAGGCAAAAATGAAAATTCAGAAAATGCTGTTATTTTATTTTATTTTATTTTTTCAAAGACATTTTGTAGAATCTTCACGTAGACATTTTCCATAAAATGACATTAGTTCCTCCTTAGTTACTGTTGCTATGTCCGACAAGCCATGCCACTCTCACACTACAAATCATGTTCTCACGCAGTAAAAAAAAAAGAAACAAAGAAATCATTTTTTAAGAAATTTAAACAATAAATACCATTTTGTGGCTCTTTGATGTGACGTGAGAGATCACTGTATTGCCTTAGTTCAAGCAGCACGTAAATCGATCGTCTTTTTATATTTACTTAAAGCACGAAATAAACATGAATGAACATCAGAAGGTATTTTATTTCAACCGCGGAAAGACGTCAATACACAACATTTTTAACAAGTTTAACCCACCAAAGTTAATCTACTCTCCTGTCTTTTTTGTTTGTCGGGCAAGATGACGGCTTCGGCGTTATGATTGGTCAGAACGCCTGTCAGTCAAGCTCTTCGCAAACGGTCAATTGATAGTGACAATGAGCTAAGTTTTGGAATAACATTAAGTTTTCATTTTTGACTGAACTATCCATTTAAAGGGTCTATAAGTAGACCCTAAAACTTACCACCAGATTCTGGAAGATCAATTCTTCAAAAAGTGGTACAAGAGGATGTGGTGCTGGTCCTTCAAGAGTCACTCAAAACTTATCTGTCCATAAAGCCTATACAAAATTAGCCTTAATGTATTTCACAATACTTCAGCATGTTATTCTTATTAAGTGAGGGTCATTTTTTAGGATTTTTTTATCCAAGCAAAGTCTCTGAGAACCTGACACATTGCACTTCTGGAGACTCCAGGTAGGTTGCATTTCTGAAAAATGGTGGCGCTGGAGACTAAATGGTTCCAGATGGTTTTACATCTAATTCTTCACATTAATTCTTAAATATTTTGCAGATAACATGTGTCTTTTCGTCTCCACCTGTTTTTTTCTGACCTCGCTGGCCCAGTGAGCATTTTGCTGTCCAATGGTCATGTCTTAACTTAGTTTTGAATATTTCTCATGGGGATTTAATAATTTTTTAAGAGTTAAACCTCTTTTTTGGCTCATTTTATCTGTAAAAGAAAACCTGTCTAATAATTCTGCACACCTGAATATAAGGAGATTTTCACTTCCAGCCTTCATGGACAATTATATATCACTTATGATGATATAAATTATTATATCACTTATTAATGATTAAATACAAAATTAATAGTTATTAAGATTGATGTGCTTTGGATTTGGTAAAATGTGCTTGGAAAAAAAATATCATCAGAATATCAACGTGCCTAATAATTATGCATGCGGTGTATAGTCTTACATAGTCATATAGTCTCAAATATACTTTATAATGTATACTTTATACACGATGTTGGTGAATTGCAGAGCTGGTGCAAACATATCCACATCACTATGATCAGATACTTTCTTCTCTTTGTTTCGTCATCTTTGTTATGTTTTCATTTTGTTATTGAGAGGAAAGCGTGCAGCGCATATCAGATGTCGCTCTCAGCAGCATGGACGGCATTGGGATGTTCGTTAAAGGGTTAGTTCACCCAAAATTGAAAATTCTGTCATTAATTGCTCACCCTCATGTCATTTCAAACTCATAAGACCTTCGTTCATCTTCGGAGCACAAATTAAGATATTTTTGATGGAATCTGAGAGCTGTCTGACCCTGCATAGATAGTAACCTAACTGAAATGTTCCCAAGTCCAGAGACGTAGCAAGGAGATCTGTAAAATAATCCTCGTGACATCAGGGGTTTAACCGTAATTTTACAAAGCTATGAGAATACTTTTTGTGCGCAAAAGAAAGAAAAAAAAAGACTTTATTCAACAATTCGTCTCCTCTGCGTCACCCTGTAGCGCCATTTTGGAGAGTATCCGCTGGACGTAAACAGTTTATGCTGTTCTGTGTCAGCTGCGTCACACGGATACGCAGTTTTCGTTCAGATCAAATCACAACAACATAGGAAACAGATCCAGCGTGACGCAGCTGACACAGAACAGCATACG